>NC_138308.1:94246160-94361160 GCF_965601325.2 Salmo salar | reverse complement strand
TGCACTACAACCTGTAATTTAAATTGATTTTTATTTGGATTTTATGTAATGGACATACACAAAATAGTCCAAATTGGTGAAGTGAAATGAAAAAAATAACTTATTTCAAAACATTCTAAAAAATGGAAAAGTGTTGCGTGTATATGTATTCACCCCCTTTACTATGAAGCCCATAAATAAGATCTAGTGCAACCAATGACCTTCATAAGTCACATAATTAGTTAAATAAAGTCCACTATTAAATCCATTATTAAAAAAATGGAAAGAATATGGCACCACAACAAACCTGCCAAGAGAGGGCCCCCCACCAAAACTCACGAACCAGGCAAGGAGGGCATTAATCAGAGAGGCAACAAAGAGACCAAAGATAACCCTGAAGGAGCTGCAAAGCTCCACAGCGGAGATTGGAATATCTGTCCATAGGACCACTTTAAGCCGCACACTCCACAGAGCTGGGCTTTACGGAAGAGTGGCCAGAAAAAAATAAGCAAACATGTTTGGTGTTTGCCATAAGGCATGTGGGAGACTCCCCAAGCATATGGAAGAAGGTACTAAGGTCAGATGAGACTAAAATGTATCTTTCTGGCCATCAAGGAAAACGCTATGTCTGGTGCAAACCCAAGACCTCTCATCACCCCGAGAACTCCATCCCCACAGTGAAGCATGGTGGTGGCAGCATCATGCTGTGGAGATGTTTTTCATCGACAGGGACTGGGAAACTGGTCAGAATTGAAGGAATGATGGATGGTGCTAAATACAGGGAAATTCTTGAAGGAAACCTGTTTCAGTCTTCCAGAGATTTGAGACTGGGATGGAGGTTCACGTTCCAGCAGGACAATGACTCTAAGCATACTGCTAAAGCAACGCTCGAGTGGTTTAAGGGGAAACATTTAAATGTCTTGGAATGGCCTAGTCAAAGCCCAGACCTCAATCCAATTGAGAATCTGTGGTATGACTTAAAGATTGCTGTACACCAGCGGAACCCAGAGCTGGAGCAGTTTTTTGCCTTGAAGAATGGGCAAAAATCCCAGTGGCTAGATGTGCCAAACTTATAGAGATATACTCCAATAGACTTGCAGCTATAATTGCTGCAAAAGGTGACCTTCATAGAGCACAAAGTATTGACTTTGGGGGGGGTGAATAGTTATGCACGCTCAAGTTTTCCGTTTTTTTGCCTTATTTCTTGTTTGTTTCACAGTAAAAAATATTTTGCATCTTCAAAGTGGTAGGCTTGATGTGTAAATCAAATGATACAACCCCCCCCAACATTTCTTTATTCCAGGTTGTAAAATAACAAAATAGGAAAAATGCCAAGGAGGGTGAATACTTTCACAAGCCACTGTATTAATTATTTTATTATGTGTTGTTAAAGCATTCAACCCACATAATACATAGTTCATTTAATGTTTAAAAAAGTTATCGAAACTGAAATCGAAAACCGTGATTATTTTTAATAATCTAACCGAAACCGAACCGACCTCAAAAAACACTAATCGCTTTAATGTCAACATTTTATTTTTACACCGTGATGATTTTTTAGAATCGAACCGAAACCAAGATGGCCTAGAAAAGCACTAATTGCTCAGCACTAGTTTACACACTATGGACCAGTTACCCAGATTAATACACACTATAGACCAGTTACCCAGATTAATACACACTATAGACCAGTTACCCAGATCAATACACACTATGGACCAGTTACCCAGATTAATACACACTATAGACCAGTTACCCAGATTAATACACACTATAGACCAGTTACCCAGATCAATAGACACTATAGACCAGTTACCCAGATTAATACACACTATAGACCAGTTACCCAGATCAATACACACTATGGACCAGTTACCCAGATTAATACACACTATAGACCAGTTACCCAGATTAATACACACTATAGACCAGTTACCCAGATTAATACACACTATAGACCAGTTACCCAGATCAATAGACACTATAGACCAGTTACCCAGATCAATACACACTATAGACCAGTTACCCAGATTAATACACACTATGGACCAGTTACCCAGACCTCAATAGACACTATAGACCAGTTACCCAGATCAATAGACACTATAGACCAGTTACCCAGATTAATACACACTATAGACCAGTTACCCAGATTAATACACACTATAGACCAGTTACCCAGATCAATAGACACTATAGACCAGTTACCCAGATTAATACACACTATAGACCAGTTACCCAGATCAATAGACACTATAGACCAGTTACCCAGACCTCAATAGACACTATAGACCAGTTACCCAGATCAATAGACACTATAGACCAGTTACCCAGATTAATACACACTATAGACCAGTTACCCAGATTAATAGACACTATAGACCAGTTACCCAGATTAATACACACTATGGACCAGTTACCCAGATCAATACACACTATAGACCAGTTACCCAGATTAATACACACTATAGACCAGTTACCCAGATGAATACACACTATAGACCAGTTACCCAGATTAATACACACTATAGACCAGTTACCCAGATTAATACACACTATAGACCAGTTACCCAGATTAATACACACTATAGACCAGTTACCCAGATTAATACACACTATAGACCAGTTACCCAGATTAATACACACTATAGACCAGTTACCCAGATTAATACACACTATAGACCAGTTACCCAGATCAATACACACTATAGACCAGTTACCCAGATTAATACACACTATAGACCAGTTACCCAGATCAATACACACTGTGGACCAGTTACCCAGATTAATACACACTATAGACCAGTTACCCAGATTAATACACACTATAGACCAGTTACCCAGATTAATACACACTATAGACCAGTTACCCAGATTAATACACACTATAGACCAGTTACCCAGATTAATACACACTATAGACCAGTTACCCAGATTAATACACACTATAGACCAGTTACCCAGATTAATACACACTATAGACCAGTTACCCAGATTAATACACACTATAAACCAGTTACCCAGATTAATACACACTATAGACCAGTTACCCAGATTAATACACACTATAGACCAGTTACCCAGATCAATACACACTATAGACCAGTTACCCAGATTAATACACACTATGGACCAGTTACCCAGATCAATACACACTGTGGACCAGTTACCCAGATTAATACACACTATAGACCAGTTACCCAGATCAATACACACTATAGACCAGTTACCCAGATTAATACACACTATAGACCAGTTACCCAGATTAATAGACACTATAGACCAGTTACCCAGATCAATAGACACTATAGACCAGTTACCCAGATCAATAGACACTATAGACCAGTTACCCAGATTAATACACACTATAGACCAGTTACCCAGATCAATACACACTATAGACCAGTTACCCAGATCAATACACACTATAGACCAGTTACCCAGATCAATAGACACTATAATGTATGAGAGGGAACAGTCCCTGTCAACTTCAAACAACTAATGAGTGAATCATTCCTTGGTTCCTTGTGTCTGAATGCGTTTACTAACAGCATTAGTGCCCACATTGTGGCTCAACTGTGACAAATAAATCTTGCTCTCCTTTTCTGTCCCCTTACTTGGACATTCTTAATTAGAAATACATTTCAACAAGTGACACAATTGAGAGTTGTTACTTATCATGTAACTTTCCTTATGATGATGATATGTCACCTTAAGTAGCTTTATGAGATCCTTATAACAGGTCTATGTCTGCCTGGATACCAAAAAAAAAAAATTATTTTCTAAGAATGTGCACTTCAGAAGAAAAAAAACACCCCAATTTCTCTCTCTGGTAAAAATAGATGTTTTTGATACAAAAAAGAAAGAAATAATGAAATCTAACCACAAAATGCTACGTGATTCCCTTAAGATTATTTCACAGGAAGAACGTGGAGAAAAAGGTCCCAAAATCAACATTTTAAGGTCTCTTAAGCCTAAAGTAAAGTCCCCCACCTGAAGGCTACGATGGTAGGGAAAACCCTGCAATACAAACTACTGTAACTTAATACTGTTTCTATGACTACCACAGGCTTTTATTGAAGATGTTTTTACTCCTATAACGACCATGTATTTATAGAGATTCAATAAGATGAATGGTTTAAATTCTATCTTTTATGAGATGAGGAGGGTTTTCTGTGTGTTTATTACTGTTCACTATTCCTCATTATTATTTATTAGTGTGTGTGTGTGTGCACGTATGTTGGTGTAGCTCAGTTGGTAGAGCATGGTGTTTGCATGGTGTTTGCAACACCAGGGTTGTGGGTTCGATTCCCACGGGGGGCCAGCACAGAAAAAAAAATGTATGAAATTGTATGAAATGTATGCATTCACTACTGTAAGTCGCTCTGGATAAGAGCGTCTGCTAAATGACTAAAATGTAAATGTAAATGTTGGTGTCAGAGAGAAAGCATGTATGTATGTGTGTGTGAGTGAGTGTGAGCATATGGGATTGTATGAATGAGAGAGAGAGAGCGAGAAGGAGCGAGAGAAGGAGAGAGAGAGGGAGGGAGGGAGAGAGAAGAGAGATAAGAAGGGAGAGATAGGAGAGAGAGAGTGGGGAGAGAAAAGGAAGGTGAGGAGAGAGAGGGGGCATTAAAACCAAATGGGTATTTCTACATTGTGGCTGCACTACCTTGAATTCACCATCAGATGACCTTCATAAAACCATTTATTATTAAGGTCCACAACCTCGTTTTAACCACTAGATGGAGACACAACATTATAATTGAGCTCGATGGCATTTAAACCAACACAAGGCTCCAAACCTTTAACTGTTAATATCAAATCAAATGTATTTATATAGCTCTTCTTGTATCAGCTGATATCTCAAAGTGCTGTACAGAAACCCAGCCTAAAACCCCAAACAGCAAGCAATGCAGGTGTAGAAGCACGGTGGCTAGGAAAAACTCCCTAGAAAGGCCAAAACCTAGGAAGAAACCTAGAGAGGAACCAGGCTATGAGAGGTGGCCAGTCCTCTTCTGGCTGTGCCGGGTGGAGATTATAACAGCACATGGCCTAGATGTTCAAATGTTCATAAATGACCAGCATTGTCAAATAATAATAATCATAGTAGTTGTCGAGGGTGCAACAAGTCAGTAACACAAGAGTAAGTGTCAGTTGGCTTTTTCATAGCCGATCTTTGAGAGTATCTCTACCGCTCCTGCTGTCTCTAGAGAGTTGAAAACAGCAGGTCTGGGACAGGTAGCACGTCCGGTGAATAGGTCAGGGTTCCAGCAGGTCTGGGACAACAGGTCTGGGACAGGTAGCACGTCCGGTGAACAGGTCAGGGTTCCATAGCTGCAGGCAGAACAGTTGGAACTGGAGCAGCAGCACGGCCAGGTGAACTGGGAACAGCAAGGAGTCATCAAGCCAGGTAGTCCTGAGGCATGGTCCTAGGGCTCAGGTCCTCCGAGAGAGAGAAAGAAAGAGAGAATTAGAGAGAGCATATTTACAGTGCCTTGCGAAAGTATTCGGCCCCCTTGAACTTTTTGACCTTTTGCCACATTTCAGGCTTCAAACATAAAGATATAAAACTGTAATTTTTTGTGAAGAATCAACAACAAGTGGGACACAATTATGAAGTGGAACGAAATGTATTGGATATTTCAAACTTTTTTAACAAATAAAAAACTGAAAAATTGGCCGTGCAAAATTATTCAGCCCCTTTACTTTCAGTGCAGCAAACTCTCTCCAGAAGTTCAGTGAGGATCTCTGAATGATCCAATGTTGACCTAAATGACTAATGATGATAAATAGAATCCACTTGTGTGTAATCAAGTCTCCGTATAAATGCACCTGCTCTGTGATAGTCTCAGAGGTCCGTTTAAAGCGCAGAGAGCATCATGAAGAACAAGGAACACACAAGGCAGGTCCGAGATACTGTTGTGGAGAAGTTTAAAGCCAGATTTGGATACAAAAAGATTTCCCAAGCTTTAAACATCCCAAGGAGCACTGTGCAAGCGATAATATTGAAATGGAAGGCGTATCAGACCACTGCAAATCTACGAAGACCCGGCCGTCCCTCTAAACTTTCAGCTCATACAAGGAGAAGACTGATCAGAGATGCAGCCAAGAGGCCCATGATCACTCTAGATGAACTGCAGAGATCTACAGCTGAGGTGGGAGACTCTGTCCATTGGACAACAATCAGTCGTATACTGCACAAATCTGGCCTTTATGGAAGAGTGGCAAGAAGAAAGCCATTTCTTAAAGATATCCATAAAAAGTGTCGTTTAAAGTTTGCCACTAGCCACCTGGGAGACACACCAAACATGTGGAAAAAGGTGCTCTGGTCAGTTGAAACCAAAATCGAACTTTTTGGCAACAATGCAAAACGTTATGTTTTGCGTAAAAGCAACACAGCTCATCACCCTGAACACACCATCCCCACTGTCAAACATGGTGGTGGCAGCATCATGGTTTGGGCCTGCCTTTCTTCAGCAGGGGCAGGGAAGATGGTTAAAATTGATGGGAAGATGGATAGAGCCAAATACAGGACCATTCTGGAAGAAAACCTGATGGAGTCTGCAAAAGACCTGAGACTGGGACGGAGATTTGTCTTCCAACAAGACAATGATCCAAAACATAAAGCAAAATCTACAATGGAATGGTTCACAAATAAACATATCCAGGTGTTAGAATGGCCAAGTCAAAGTCCAGACCTGAATCCAATCGAGAATCTGTGGAAAGAACTGAAAACTGCTGTTCACAAACGCTCTCCATCCAACCTCACTGAGCTCGAGCTGTTTTGCAAGGAGGAATGGGCAAAAATTTCAGTCTCTTGATGTGCAAAACTGATAGAGACATACCCCAAGCGACTTACAGCTGTAATCGCAGCAAAAGGTGGCGCTACAAAGTATTAACTTAAGGGGGCTGAATAATTTTGCACGCCCAATTTTCTGTTTTTTATTTGTTAAAAAAGTTTGAAATATCCAATAAATTTCGTTCCACTTCATGATTGTGTCCCACTTGTTGTTGATTCTTCACAAAAAATTACAGTTTTATATCTTTATGTTTGAAGCCTGAAATGTGGCAAAAGGTCGAAAAGTTCAAGGGGGTCGAATACTTTCGCAAGGCACTGTAAATTCAGACAGGACACCGGAAAAGACCAGAGAAATACTCCAGATGTGACAGACTGACCCTAGCCCCCCGACATATAAACTACTGCAGCATACACACAAGTAGCCTGAGTGCCAGTCTGTTTATTTATGCTATCATGCCAACTCCTTGACACTCATTGTTATACCTACAGCAACAGAGTTCAGCTGGCCTTGGTAACAGATCTGGGACCAGGCTACCACGCAAGATCACAACCAGATCTGGGACCAGGCTACCACACAAGAGCACAACCAGATCTTAGACCAGGCTACCACACAAGAGTACAACCAGATCTGAGACCAGGCTACCACACAAGAGCACAACCAGATTTATGACCAGGCTACCACACAAGAGTACAACCAGATCTGAGACCAGGCTACCACACAAGAGCACAACCAGATCTGAGACCAGGCTACCACACAAGATCACAACCAGATCTGAGACCAGGCTACCACACAATAGTACAACCAGATCTGAGACCAGGCTACCACACAAGAGTACAACCAGATCTGAGACCAGGCTACCACACAAGATCACAACCAGATCTGAGACCAGGCTACCACACAAGAGTACAACCAGATCTGAGACCAGACTACCACACAATAGTACAACCAGATCTGAGACAAGGCTACCACACAAGAGTACAACCAGATCTGAGACCAGGCTACCACACAATAGTACAACCAGATCTGAGACCAGGCTACCACACAAAATAATTCAATTCTCGAGAGAGATTAACTGAAATGGAGAATTATGAATTAATTAATTTCATAATTTTAATTTGTAAATATTGGAATTGGAGTTAAAAATAGTCCCATTAGGCAGACTTGTTTCCAGTGTTTGAGTATAATATTGGGTAAACCCCTAGTTCTCTGTAAAGCTGTACTGTAATTTATAGCCTTGTGCTGTGGAGACTAGTGTGTGAGTGTGTGTGTGAGTGTGTGGGCGTATGTGTGTGTGTGCGACTAGAGGGGCTAATTCGTGTGTGTGTGTGTGTGTGTGTGTGTTTAACTATTCTTGCGTGGACCAAAAGTCCCAGAAGTCCCCACAAGATAAGTAAACAAACAAAAATTGGACCAGGAGATTGAGGAGGAGATTAGGAGAGCAAGAAATGATAGAGCGATCAAGAGGAGGAAATAGAGAAAGATGAGGAGGGTAGGAGGGATGGAGAATGACAGCAATGGACAGATAGAAGAAGAGATGGAGCAGGTGGAGCAAGGAGACATTAGGAATTACAGCACAGTGTGTGTGAGTGTGTGTGTGTGTGTGTGTGTGTGTGAAGACTGCACAGTCTAATCTTGAGAGAGTAGATTAATAGGGGTTATTAGCCATGCAGAACACTAAACGATACATTTAGAGCATCTAGAGTTCTGGGAACGCTTCTGATTGGATAGACGGGGTTAGGATTCTGATTGGATAGACAGGGTTAGGGATTCTGATTGGATAGACAGGGTTAGGATTCTGATTGGATAGACAGGGTTAGGATTCTGATTGGATAGACGGGGTTAGGATTCTGATTGGATAGACGGGGTTAGGATTCTGATTGGATAGACGGGGTTAGGATTCTGATTGGATAGACGGGGTTAGGATTCTGATTGGATAGACGGGGTTAGGATTCTGATTGGATAGACGGGGTTAGGATTCTGATTGGATAGACAGGGTTAGGATTCTGATTGGATAGACAGGGTTAGGATTCTGATTGGATAGACAGGGTTAGGATTCTGATTGGATAGACAGGGTTAGGATTCTGATTGGATAGACAGGGTTAGGATTCTGATTGGATAGGTTTCTGATTGGATAGACAGGGTTAGGATTCTGATTGGATAGACAGGGTTAGGATTCTGATTGGATTGACAGGGTTAGGATTCTGATTGGATAGACAGGGTTAGGATTCTGATTGGATAGACAGGGTTAGGATTCTGATTGGATAGACAAACACCCCAATTTCTCTCTCTGGTAAAAATAGATGTTTTTGATACAAAAAATTAAGAAATAATGAAATCTAACCACAAAATGCTCTGTGATTCCCTTAAGATTATTTCACAGGAAGAACGTGGAGAAAAAGGTCCCAAAATCAACATTTTAAGGTCTCTTAAGCCTAAAGTAAAGTCCCCCACCTGAAGGCTACGATGGTAGGTAAAACCCTGCAATACAAACTACTGTAACTTAATACTGTTTCTATGACTACCACAGGCTTTTATTGAAGATGTTTTTACTCCTATAACGACCATGTATTTATAGAGATTCAATAAGATGAATGGTTTAAATTCTATCTTTTATGAGATGAGGAGGGTTTTCTGTGTGTTAATTACTGTTCACTATTCCTCATTATTATTTATTAGTGTGTGTGTGTGTGTGTGTGTGTGTGTGTGTGTGTGTGCACGTGTGTTGGTGTCAGAGAGAAAGCATGTATGTATGTGTGAGTGAGTGAGCATATGGGAGGTTATGAATGAGAGAGAGTGCGAGATGGAGAGAGAGAAGGAGAGAGAGAGGCGAGAGGGAGAGAGGGAGGGAGAGAGAAGAGACAGAGAGAAGAGAGATAAGGAGCGAGAGATAGGAGAAAGAGAGAGAGAGAGTGGGGAGAGAAAAGGAAGGAGAGGAGAGAGAGGGGCATTAAAACCAAATGGGTATTTCTACATTGTGGCTGCACTACCTTGAATTCACCATCAGATGACCTTCATAAAACCATTTATTATCAAGGTGCACAACCTCGTTTTAACCACTAGATGGAGAAACAACATTATAATTGAGCTCGATGGCATTTAAACCAACACAAGGCTCCAAACCTTTAACTGTTAATACACACACAAGTAGCCTGAGTGCCAGTCTGTTTATTTATGCTATCATGCCAACTCCTTGACACTCATTCTTATGCCTACAGCAACAGAGTTCAGCTGGCCTTGGTAACAGATTTGGGACCAGACTACCACACAAGATCACAACCAGATCTGAGACCAGGCTACCACACAAGAGCACAACCAGATTTATGACCAGACTACCATGCAAGAGTACAACCAGATCTGAGACCAGGCTACCACACAAGATCACAACCAGATCTGAGACCAGGCTACCACGCAAGATCACAACCAGATCTGGGACCAGGCTACCACACAAGAGCACAACCAGATCTTAGACCAGGCTACCACACAAGAGTACAACCAGATCTGAGACCAGGCTACCACACAAGAGCACAACCAGATTTATGACCAGGCTACCACACAAGAGTACAACCAGATCTGAGACCAGGCTACCACACAAGAGCACAACCAGATCTGAGACCAGGCTACCACACAATAGTACAACCAGATCTGAGACCAGGCTACCACACAAGAGTACAACCAGATCTGAGACCAGACTACCACACAATAGTACAACCAGATCTGAGACAAGGCTACCACACAAGAGTACAACCAGATCTGAGACCAGGCTACCACACAATAGTACAACCAGATCTGAGACCAGGCTACCACACAAAATAATTCAATTCTCGAGAGAGATTAACTGAAATTGAGAATTATGAATTAATTAATTTCATAATTTTAATTTGTAAATATTGGAATTGGAGTTAAAAATAGTCCCATTAGGCAGACTTGTTTCCAGTGTTTGAGTTTAATATTGGGTAAACCCCTAGTTCTCTATAAAGCTGTACTGTAATTTATAGCCTTGTGCTGTGGAGACTATAGTGTGAGTGTGTGTGTGTGTGTGTGTGTCTGTGAAGACTGCACAGTCTAATCTTGAGAGAGTAGATTAATAGGGGTTATTAGCCATGCAGAACACTAAACGATACATTTAGAGCATCTAGAGTTCTGGGAACGCTTCTGATTGGATAGACGGGGTTAGGATTCTGATTGGATAGACAGGGTTAGGATTCTGATTGGTTAGGATTCTGATTGGATAGACGGGGTTAGGATTCTGATTGTATAGACAGGGTTAGGATTCTGATTGGATAGGCAGGGTTAGGATTCTGATTGGATTGGCAGGGTTAGGATTCTGATTGGATAGACAGGGTTAGGATTCTGATTGGATAGACAGGGTTAGGATTCTGATTGGATAGACAGGGTTAGGATTCTGATTGGATAGGCAGGGTTAGGATTCTGATTGGATAGACAGGGTTAGGATTCTGATTGGATAGACAGGGTTAGGATTCTGATTGGATAGACAGGGTTAGGTTTCTGATTGGATAGACAGGGTTAGGTTTCTGATTGGATAGACAGGGTTAGGTTTCTGATTGGATAGACGGGGTTAGGATTCTGATTGGATAGACGGGGTTAGGATTCTGATTGGATAGACAGGGTTAGGAGGGGAAGGAGTAGAGCGAAAATGCGACGTACAGGAAACAAACATGGTGTGACGTCAGCGGACACCCTCTGTATTCCTCTAACTTCCCCCTCTTTATTCCTCTAACTTCCCCCTCTTTATTCCTCTAACTTCCCCCTCTTTATTCCTCTAACTTCCCCCTCTGTATTCCTCTAACTTCCCCCTCTTTATTCCTCTAACTTCCCCCTCTGTATTCCTCTAACTTCCCCCTCTGTATTCCTCTAACTTCCCCCTCTTTATTCCTCTAACTTCCCCCTCTTTATTCCTCTAACTTCCCCCTCTTTATTCCTCTAACTTCCCCCTCTGTATTCCTCTAACTTCCCCCTCTGTATTCCTCTAACTTCCCCCTCTTTATTCCTCTAACTTCCCCCTCTTTATTCCTCTAACTTCCCCCTCTGTATTCCTCTAACTTCCCCCTCTGTATTCCTCTAACTCCCCCCTCAGTATTCCTCTAACTTCCCCCTCTTTATTCCTCTAACTTCCCCTCTGTATTCCTCTAACTTCCCCCTCTGTATTCCTCTAACTTCCCCCTCTGTATTCCTCTAAAACAACTTCCTATACAGAGAGACTGTCTTATGGTTCCTATACAGAGAGACTATGTTATGGTTCCTATACAGAGAGACTGTCTTATGGTTCCTATACAGAGAGACTATGTTATGGTTCCTATACAGAGAGACTGTCTTATGGTTCCTATACAGAGAGACTGTCTTATGGTTCCTATACAGAGAGACTGTCTTATGGTTCCTATACAGAGAGACTGTCTTATGGTTCCTATACAGAGAGTCTGTGTTATGGTTCCTATACAGAGAGACTGTCTTATGGTTCTTATACAGAGAGACTGTCTTATGGTTCCTATACAGAGAGACTGTCTTATGGTTCCTATACAGAGAGACTGTCTTATGGTTCCTATACAGAGAGACTGTCTTATGGTTCCTATACAGAGAGACTGTCTTATGGTTCCTATACAGAGATACTGTCTTATGGTTCCTATACAGAGAGACTGTCTTATGGTTCCTATACAGAGAGACTGTCTTATGGTTCCTATACAGAGAGACTGTCTTATGGTTCCTATACAGAGATACTGTCTTATGGTTCCTATACAGAGAGACTGTCTTATGGTTCCTATACAGAGAGACTGTCTTATGGTTCCTATACAGAGAGACTGTCTTATGGTTCCTATACAGAGAGACTGTCTTATGGTTCCTATACAGAGAGACTGTCTTATGGTTCCTATACAGAGAGACTGTCTTATGGAGGTGATCTCACTCAGAGTTGCAGTGTAGGAGGTATTCCCTATTCTCTATGGGGCTGTTGACAAAAGCAGTGCACTATATAGGGAATAGGGCCCTGGTCTATAGTAGTGCACTATATAGGGAATAGGGTACCAGCCCTGGTCTGTAGTAGTGCACTATATAGGGAATAGGGTGCCAGCCCTGGTCTAAAGTAGTGCCCTAAATAGGGAATAGGGTGCCATTTGGGATGCATCCGTAGACCTTTGTAGAGATGTCATAGAAATATGCCTGTCAGAAGCCAAAGCTGTTGATAGTGTTATAGAAGTAGACATGTCAGAAGCTGTCACAATGATGTTAGATTGAAAACTCCATTCTGTCAGCTTACCGTTTTGCTCCAAAGACTCTACCTCTCTCTCTCTCTCTCTCTCTCTCTCTCTCTCCTGCACACACACACACACACCACACACACACACACACACACACACACACACACACACACACACACACACACACACACACACACACACACACACACACACACCACACACACACACACACACACACGGGTGCCAAAGATTTCAGTCACTCCCCACAATTCTCTTCACAGAGCGCTGCTAAATCTTTATCCTTGAATGAGAAATTTCATAGTGAGAATCGTGGAATATCTTGTTATTTTAAGCCTCTATTTGAGTAGTGACAGCTTTCACTTGACACATTCAATTAACAATGTACTGAATCACTTTAGCTTGGTGTCCGTACTACATAGTGAGAAAGGCAGGGAGGTAGAGAGAGAGATAGGTAGAAAGATAGAGTTAGCCTCCAGTCTGGTGCCGTGGTCTAAGGCACTGCATCACACTGCTAACTGTGCCACTAGAGATTCTGGGTTCGAGTCCAGGCTCTGTCACAGCCGGCCGCGACCGGGAGACCCATGAGGGCGGTGCACAATTGGCCCAGCATCGTCCGGGTTAGGGGAGGGTTTGACCGGCAGGGATGTACTTGTCCAATCGCTCTCTAGCGACTCCTGTGGCGGACCGGGGGGTGCAGTGCACGATGACACGCTCGCCAGGTGTACGGTGTTTCCTCCAATACATTGGTGCGTCTGGCTTCCGGGTTAAGTGGGCATTGTGTCAAGAAGCAGTGCGGCTTGGTTGGGTTGTGTTTCGGAGGACGCACGGCTCTCGACCTTCGCCTCTCCCGAGTCGAGTCCGTACGGGAGCTGCAGCGATGACACAAGACTGTAACTACTATAGTTCTAAAAAATAAATATGGAGAAACGGTAATAAATAGATCATGCAGTAGAGAGATAGATGGAAGGATAGAGAGAGAGATATGATGGAGAGATAGTAGAAGGATGAGAGGGAGGGAGGGATATGTTCTGTAACAGGAAAGAGAGAGATAATGCGACACAGAAGAACAGAGAAGAGAAATGGATAGAGGGATGGAGAATGCATCAGTGTCCCCAGGTGTTGAAGTGGGCAACGTGTGTGTGTGTGTGTGTGTGTGTGTGTGTGTGTGTGTGTGTGTGTGTGTGTGTGTGTGTGTGTGTGTGTGTGTGTGTGTGTGTGTGTGTGTGTGTGTGTGTGTGTGTGTGTGTGTGTGTGTGTGTGTGTGTGTGTGTTGGAGGGACTAGATACAATTACTCCTCTATCTCTCTGTCCCTTCCACTCACTCCCTCTCTCTCTCTCTCTCTGTATCTCTCTCTCTGTCCCTTCCACTCACTCCCCCCCCTCTCTCTCTGTCCCTTCCACTCACCCCCTCTCTCTCTGTCTCTCTCTCTCTGTCCCTTACACCCCCTCTCTCTCTCTCTCTCTCTCTCTCTGTCTCTCTCTCTGTCCCCTTCCACTCACTCCCTCTCTCTCTCTCTGTCCCTTCCACTCACTCTCTGTCTCTCTCTCTCTGTCCCTTCCACCCCCCCCCTCTCTCTCTCTCTCTGTCTCTCTCTCTGTCCCCTTCCACTCACTCCCTCTCTCTCTGTCTCTCTCTCTGTCCCTTCCACTCACCCCCCTCTCTCTCTCTGTCTCTCTCTCTGTCCCTTCCACTCACTCCCTGTCTCTCTGTCTCTCTCTCTCTGTCCCTTCCACCCCCCCCCTCTCTCTCTCTCTCTGTCTCTCTCTCTGTCCCCTTCCACTCACTCCCTCTCTCTCTGTCTCTCTCTCTGTCCCTTCCACTCACCCCCCTCTCTCTCTCTGTCTCTCTCTCTGTCCCTTCCACTCACCCCCCCCCCTCTCTCTCTCTCTCTCTCTCTCTGTCCCTTCCACTCATCCCCCCTCTCTCTCTCTCTCTGTCTCTCTCTCTGTCCCTTCCACTCACTCCCTCTCTCTCGCTCTCTCTCTCTCTCTTTCAATTCAATTCAAGGGGCTTTATTGGCATGGAAAACACATGTTTACATTGCCAAAGCAAGTGAAATGGATAAACAAAAGGGAAATAAACAATTAAAAGTATTACACTCACACAAGTTCCAAAAGAATAAAGACATTTCATGTCTATTTACAGTGTTGTAATGTTGTAATGATGTGCAAATAGTTAAAGTACAGAAGGGAAAATAAATAAACATAAATATGGGTTGTATTTACAATGGTGTTTGTTCTTCACTGGTTGACCTTTTCTTGTGGCAACAGGTCACAAATCTTGCTGCTGTGATGGCACACTGTGGTATTTCACCCAGTAAATATGGGAGTTTATCAAAATTGGATTTGTTTTGGAATTCTTTGTTGATCTGTGTAATCTGAGGGAAATATGTGTCTCTAATATGGTCATACATTTGGCAGGAGGTTAGTTAGTGCAGCTCAGTTTCCACCTCATTTTGTGGGCAGTGTGCACATAGCCTGTCTTCTCTTGAGAGCCAGGTCTGCCTACGGCGGCCTTTCTCAATAGCAAGGCTATGCTCACTGAGTCTGAACATAGTCAAAGCTTTCCTTAAGTTTGAGTCAGTCACCGTGGTCAGGTATTCTGCCACTGTGTACTCTCAGTTTAGGGCCAAATAGCATTCTAGTTTGCTCTGTTTTTTGTTAATTCTTTCCAATGTGTCAAGTAATTATCTTTTTGTTGTCTCATGATTTGGTTGGGTCTAATTGTGTTGCTGTCCTGGGGTTCTGTGGGGTCTGTTTGTGTTTGTGAACAGAGCCCCAGGACCAGCTTGCTGAGGGGGCTCTTCTCCAGGTTCATCTCTCTGTAGGTGATGGCTTTGTTATGGAAGGTTTGGGAATCACTTCCTTTTAGGTGGTTGTAGAATTTAACGGCTCTTTTCTGGATTTTGATAATTAGCGGGTGTCAGACTAATCCTGCTCTGCATGCATTATTTGGTGTTTACATTGTACACTGAGGATATTTTTGCAGAATTCTGCATGCAGAGTCTCAATTTGGTGTTTGTCCCATTTTGTGAATTCTTTGTTGGTGAGCGGACCCCAGACCTCACAACCATAAAGGGCAATGGGTTCTATAACTGATTCAAGTATTTTTAGCCAGATCCTAATTGGTATGTTGAATTTTATGTTCTTTTTGATGGCATAGAAGACCCTTCTTGCCTTGTCTCTCAGATCGTTCACAGCTTTGTGGAAGTTACCTGTGGTGCTGATGTTTAGGCCGAGGTATGTATAGTTTTTGTGTGCTCTAGGGCAACGGTGTCTAGATGGAATTTGTATTTGTGGTCCTGGCGACTGGACCTTTTTTGGAACACCATTATTTTGGTCTCTCTGAGATTTACTGTCAGGGCCCAGGTCTGACAGATTCTGTGCAGAAGATCTAGGTGCTGCTGTAGGCCCACCTTGGTTGGGGACAGAAGCACCAGATCATCAGCAAACAGTAGACCTTTGACTTCAGATTCTAGTAGGGTGAGGCCGGGTGCTGCAGACCTTTGTAGTGCCCTCGCCAATTCGTTGATATGTATGTTGAAGAAGGTGGGGCTTAAGCTGCATCCCTGTCTCACCCTACAAATCTGTGTGTTTTTTGCCTATTTTAACCGCACACTTGTTGTTTGTGTACATGGATTTTATAATGTCGTGTATGTTTTTCCCCCAACACCACTTTCCATCAGTTTGTATAGCAGACCCTCATGCCCTCAGGAGTCGAAAGCTTTTTGGAAATCAACAAAGCATGAGAAGACTTTGCCTTTGTTTTGGTTTGTTTGTTTGTCAATTAGGGCATGCAGGGTGAATACGTGGTCTGTTGTACGGTAATTTGGTAAAAAGCCAATATGACATTTTCTCAGTATATTGTTTTCAGTGATAATGCAGAGGATTTTCAAAAGGTTGCTGTTGATGCATCCCTATCTGTATCTCTCTCTGTCTCTCTGCCTCTCTCCCTCTGTCTCAGTCTCTCTCTCTGTCTGTCTGTCTCTCTGTCTCTCTCTGTCTCTATCTCTCTCTGTCTCTGTCTCTCTCTATCTCTGTCTATCTCTGTCTGTCTGTCTCTCTCTCTCTCTCTCTCTCTCTCTCTCTCTTTCAGTCTCTCTGCCTCTGTCTCAGTCTCAGTCTGTCTGTCTGTCTGTCTGTCTGTCTGTCTGTCTGTCTGTCTGTCTGTCTGTCTGTCTGTCTGTCTGTCTGTCTGTCTGTCTGTCTGTCTGTCTGTCTGTCTGTCTGTCTGTCTGTCTGTCTGTCTGTCTGTCTGTCTGTCTGTCTCTCTCTCTCTCTCTCTAGAATCGAACCTCCTAACAACCTGGTCTCTCTCTGTTCATCATAGTGTGTGTGTGTGTGTGTCATCCACTTCACTGAGCTGATATCTCCAATTGGAACATAATAGTATTTATAGCTATTACACGACTGGTTGATTATGAGCGACTTGAAAGCTGTGTTACCATGTGGAAGCATACACTGTGTGTGTGTGTGTGTTTAGCAGCATGAGTTTATGTGTGAGTGTGTGTGTTTAGAAGCATGTGTTTATGTGTGTGTGTGTGTGTGTTTAGAAGCATGTGTTTATGTGTGTGTGTGTGTGTGTGTGTGTGTTTAGCAGCATGTGTTTATGTGTGTGTGTGTGTGTGTGTGTGTGTGTGTGTGTGTGTGTGTGTGTGTGTGTGTGTGTGTGTGTTTGGAAGCATGTGTTTGTGTGTGTGTGTTTAGCAGCATGTGTTTATGTGTGTGTCTGTGTGTGTTTAGAAGCATGTGTTTGTGTGTGTGTGTGTGTGTTTAGCAGCATGTGTTTATGTGTGTGTGTCTGTGTGTGTTTAGAAGCATGTGTTTGTGTGTGTGTGTTTGTAAGCATGTGTTTGTGTTTGTGTGTGTGTGTGTTTGGAAGCATGTGTGGTGTGTGTGTGTGTGTGTGTGTGTGTGTGTGTGTGAAGCGGTGTGTTCATTTTAACGATAGCGGAAATGACAGTAATTAACTAAACAAGTTTATTCTGCACCTGATGGGAAAGAGAGAGAGAGAAAAAGATGGAGAAAGAGAAACAGATGGAGGGAGGGAGAGATGGAGAGGAGGGGGAATTTATATTTCCAGGAAGGCAGAAATGGAGTAAAGTAGAGAGGGGAAAAAGAGAGAGAGATTAATAAGAGAGAGCAGGGCAAAGATAAATCGTTTTGGCGATGAACAGAGAGAAAAATAGGGGAGGAAGGCAATAGGGAGGGAGGAGAGTGATGAGGAGATGAGGAGATTAGGAGAGCAAGAAATGATAGAGCGATCAAGAGGAGGAAATAGAGAAAGATGAGGAGGGTAGGAGGGATGGAGAATGACAGCAATGGACAGATAGAAGAAGAGATGGTGCAGATGGAGCAGGTGGAGCAAGGAGACATTAGGAATTACAGCTGTGTGTGTGTGTGTGTGTGTGTGTGTGTGTGTACGTGTGTACGTGTGTGTGTACGTGACTGCCAAGGATAGCAGGAACTGGTTTCAGTGGCGATTTTAGCATGTAAATCTTGGTGGGGCAAAAAAAATAAAATAAAGAGGGATGCAGCAAAGCCACAACACTAAACAATACATTAATTGCAGTATAACGGTGACAAATGGTGCCCACAAACTGTTAGGGCCTACATAAAGCTGTCCCAACAACATCTTACCGCTGCCTGGTTAACAGCAGAGCCTTGTCTGGCAGGGAAACAGCTAATTCAGCCTCATTTACTGCCTTTTTAAAAAACATAGCTAATATGGCTGATTTTCTTTTAAACAAATGTGGTTTCTACTGACAATTGAGATGTACAAACTATGGCATAAAGGGCATAAAGGGACACCAAGTGGATAAGAGATAATCAATTATGACATTAACGAGGGAGCTAGGGCGGACGTAGTCAATATAACTATTTGTTCAGCACTTTTGAAATATACAGCAACAGCATTCAGAACATGGGCTGTTCTTACAGTGTTCTCCCTGTACACCAAGTCAAAACCGTAAGATAAATAAAGGGGGCATATAAGCTGACAATGAAAGCTCTTACAATATTCAATGACTACATTTCTCTAAAACAGGCTATAGGCTACATGTGCACCATCAAGTCAGAACAGTAGGAGAAGTTATGTGGGGGAAAGGAACCTAATTATTAGGGTGAGGCACATGGGCTACTAACAGCTTACTACACAACATACACTTAGTATTACTTCCTTAGCTACAGTATAATTATCTCCCTGGCATATTACATCATTTATGCAGCTACATACAATACATTTTTGGACTCATCTTGTTGTGCTGTGCTCACTTGTACAGGAAGGTGGTTTGGCTGTCCTTCGTGGGAAAATTTTGTCATCAAACTTTGTCATCAAAGTCTGGCATTCTCTGGATTTATGGTGCTTTCAAGACAACTGGGAACTCTGGAGAACTCTGGAAAAAAACAATGTTGAATCTTGATGATGTCAGTAATCATCAGGTCGTAGCTCTAGAAAGAGGCCTGAGTTCCGAATGTACAATTCAGAGTTGGATGAAAGTTCAAAACGTATTTTCCCAGTCGTAGCTCGTTTTTCCCCTGAGTTCCCAGTTGTCTTGAACTCACTAAAATCAGATTTTGCAGTTCCAAGTTAACAGTTGTTTTGAGCGCTGCACAAATCATGCTTCATTGATAGCATGGCTAACGTTGAATGTATATAATTTTAAACTTGGAAAAGAGACCCTTAATCTTAGACTTGGGACCACACAGCCACTACACTGAATAGCAGGCTATTGATTGCTTTGCAATGCTTGCAGTTAGCCACTGATTCCTTCCAAACCACTCATTGTTGAATTTGTGATTTCCAACTTGTTGTGTAATCTTTATGTCCAATGACTGATGAGCACCGATACGTTTTATCTATAATTTCTCTTCATTATTTATTTTCATATGAATAAGGATTAAAAAGGATTTGCCAGTAGATTGTCGACTTGATTCATGATGATGACTGATAGCTAAGATTTTCAAAGTATGATGTTGACATGATCAGTCCAATCAAAGCTACTGTAGATATAAAGTGATTTGACATTTTATGTGGCCAATGATCTTGAGCCTTATTGGATGGGCACTTCTAATGTAACTGTATTGCAGCCCCCAAGGGGCTTGAATTTTCAAACTCTCCCCATAGATTTTGAGGTGAAGTAGTGTCCTCATGAGTGACAGAACACTTAGCCAATCATGGTGCAACTAGAGAACATTACCAACCCCTAAGCTCCGTATATTCCTCTGGCTGCCCCTCCACCACAGAAAGCACGGAGCTGGTCAGTCCAATCAAATATAATGTGATTTGATGTCATTTTCTCTGTAGCCAATGACCTTGAGCCTTCTTGGCAGCACCCAGGGGGCTTGAATTTTATAGCTCTACCCTTAGACTTGGCGGTGACGTAGTGTCCCCATGAGTGACAGAACACTGAGCCAGTCACAGCGCAACGCTACGTATTTTCTGCTGGCTGCCCCACCACCACCACAGAAAGCACTGAGCTAGGCTGAAACACCTGCATTTGGGAGCTGCTTTACTCAAAAAAACAAAAAAGACACCATGTTTGTATGCAGCTTTATTAACTCAATGACATATATTTTTACATTGTTTGCAAACTGATATGTGACATGTATTAATGCCAAAATAACATACAAAACAGGAAAGCCCCCCCCCCAAAAAAAACACTGCTTCTCTTCTCTCCCCTCCCGTTTCCCTCTACACAGCTTCTCTTTTCTCCCCTCCCGCTTCCCTCTACACAGCTTCTCTTTTCTCCCCTCCCGTTTCCCTCTACACAGCTTCTCTTTTCTCCCTCCCGTTTCCCTCTACACAGCTTCTCTTTTCTCCCCTCCCGTTTCCCTCTACACAGCTTCTCTTCTCTCCCCTCCCGTTTCCCTCTACACAGCTTCTCTTCTCTCCCCTCCCGTTTCCCTCTACAGTATGATGGGTCACCAGTGACTGGTTTGCACACACATACACCTTCTACCACTGGATCCTGGACGTCCTGACGGGCCACCCCCAAGTTGTAAGGGTAGGCAAAAACACATCTGATCCTCAACAAGGGGGCCCCTCAGGGGTGCGTGGTTAGTCCCCTCCTGTACTCCCTGTTAACACATGACTGTGTGGCCAAGCATGACTCCAACACCATCATTAAATTTGCTGACGACACAACAGCAGACAGCGATGAGACAGCCTACAGTTAAGAACAAATTCTTATTTTCAATGATGGCCTACCGGGGAACAGTGGGTTAACTGCCTTGTTCAGGGGCAGAACAACAGATTTTTACCTTGTCAGCTCGGGGGGATTCAATCTAGCAACCTTTCAGGTTACTAGCCCAACTCTCTAACCACCAGGCTACCTGCCTCGCCCAATTGGCCCAGCGTCGTCCGGGTTTGGCCGGGGTAGGCCGTCATTGTAAATAAGAATTTGTTCTTAACTGACTTGCCATGTTAAATAAAGAATACAAAAATAAAAGGACCCTGGATGTGAACCAGGATGTGGACAGGAAGCTAGGGTTAGGGTTGAACTAGGATGTGGACATGAAGCTAGGGTTAGGGTTGAACCAGGATGTGGACAGGAAGCTAGGGTTAGGGTTGAACCAGGATGTGGACATGAAGCTAGGGTTAGGATTGAACCAGGATGTGGACAGGAAGCTAGGGTTAGGGTTGAACCAGGATGTGGACATGAAGCTAAGGTTAGGGTTGAACCAGGATGTGGACATGAAGCTAGGATTAGGGTTGAACCAGGATGTGGACAGGAAGCTAGGGTTAGGGTTGAACCAGGATGTGGACAGGAAGCTAGGGTTAGGGTTGAACCAGGATGTGGACAGGAAGCTAGGGTTAGGGTTGAACCAGGATGTGGACATGAAGCTAGGGTTAGGATTGAACCAGGATGTGGACATGAAGCTAAGGTTAGGGTTGAACCAGGATGTGGACAGGAAGCTAAGGTTAGGGTTGAACCAGGATGTGGACAGGAAGATAGGGTTAGGGTTGAACCAGGATGTGGACAGGAAGCTAAGGTTAGGGTTGAACCAGGATGTGGACATGAAGCTAGGGTTAGGGTTGAACCAGGATGTGGACATGAAGCTAAGGTTAGGGCTAAACCTGGATGTGGACAGGAAGCTAGGGTTAGGGTTGAACCAGGATGTGGACAGGAAGCTAGGGTTAGGGTTGAACCAGGATATGGACAGGAAGCTAGGATTAGGGTTGAACCCAGATGTGGACATGAAGCTAGGGTTAGGGTTGAACCAGAATGTGGACATAATGCTAGGGTTAGGTGAGATTGTCAATATTTTTTATAATAACATTAAATTCTAAGTGTCAATACCACACTGCATCCCACTGCTGGCTTGCCTCTGAGGCTAAGCAGGGTTGGTCTTGGTCAGTCCCTGGATGGGAGACCAGATGCTGCAGGAAGTGATGATGGAGGACCAGTAGGAGGCACCCTTTCCTCTGGTCTAAAAAAATATCCCAATGCCCCAGGGCAGTGATTGGGGACATTGCCCCATGTATGGTGCTGTCTTTTGGATGGGACGTTAAACGGGTGTCCTGATTGTCTGTGGTCACTAAAGATCCCATGGGACTTATCATAGAGTAGAGGTATTAACCCTGTCCTGGCTGTATTCCCACTCTGGCCCTCATACCATCTGGCCATCCAATCGTCCCCATCTTCCAATTGGATCATCCATCCCCTGTCCTCCATTGAACCCATACTTACGGTTTTGATCTTAGCTGAAAGGCAAAGGAGTGATATATACACAGCTATAACATCAAAGGAATCTGTATATTAATATGTAGGAAATGCTATATTCAGGCATGTTGATAAACTTGTAGGCTGAGCTTGATAAACCAGCCTCTGGCAGAGAGAGAGAGAGTGTGTGTGTGTGTGTGTGTGTGTGTGTGTGTGTGTGTGTGTGTGTGTGTGTGTGTGTGTGTGTGTGTGTGTGTGTGTGTGTGTGTGTGTGTGTGTGTGTGTGTGTGTGTGTGTGTGTGTGAGAGAGAGACTACCAGCGATGTGCTGACACTTGGCTGAGGTACATTTCTATGTGTTGGTATCAGCAAGAAATTTGAGTCGATCAGCGACAAACATTACGACTGTACGAGGTGTGTGAGAGTGTGTGTGCGTGCATCAGCACAACCTGACAAAAACTACTCAGCTCACCCATTTTACCACATTACACCGTCACATTTCTCCTCTCATGGGAAATTATCTAATTTATTAAATTAATATAATATCACAGGAAGTTAACTGGACATAAAGAGAGAGAGGGGGGAGAGAGAGAGAGAGAGAGAGAGAGAGAGAGAGAGAGACAGACAGGCAGACAGAGAGACAGACAGACAGAGAAAGAGAGAGAGAAACTGGGACAGAAAGCCAACTGAGATGTTAGAGAGAAAAAAAGACAGCGAGAAAGAGAGAGAGGGATACAAACACAGAGTGACGTGCACCTCCAGATATAAAAAGCCAGCATGAGATTTCTCTATTTTGCTGACAGAAGAGAGGAAGAGTTGGAGAATATAAGAGAGGAAGAATTGGAGAATGTAAGAGAGGAAGAGTTGGAGAATATACGAGAGGAAGAGTTGGAGAATGTAAGAGAGGAAGAGAAGAGTGAGAGTGTTCCTAGTAATAATGGAGAATCCAGAGGAATACAGAACCCTGGGTTGTGCTGTTCCTAGTAATAATGGAGAATCCAGAGGAATACAGAACCCTGGGTTGTGCTGTTCCTAGTAATAATGGAGAATCCAGAGGAATACAAAACCCTGGGTTATGCTGTTCCTAGTAGTAATGGAGAATCCAGAGGACTCTGGAACCCTGGGTTGTGCTGTTCCTAGTAATAATGGAGAATCCAGAGGACTCTGGAACCCTGGGTTGTGCTGTTCCTAGTAATAATGGAGAATCCAGAGGAATACAGAACCCTGGGTTGTGCTGTTCCTAGTAATAATGGAGAATCCAGAGGACTCTGGAACCCTGGGTTGTGCTGTTCCTAGTAATAATGGAGAATACAGAGGAATACAGAACCCTGGGTTGTGCTGTTCCTAGTAATAATGGAGAATACAGAGGAATATAGAACCCTGGGTTGTGCTGTTCCTAGTAATAATGGAGAATCCAGAGGATGTGGAACCCTGGGTTGTGCTGTTCCTAGTAATAATGGAGAATCCAGAGGAATATGGAACCCTGGGTTGTGCTGTTCCTAGTAATAATGGAGAATCCAGAGGGATATGGAACCCAGGGTTGTGCTGTTTCTAGTAATAATGGAGAATCCAGAGAAATACAGAACCCTGGGTTGTTGTAATGCCCTGGTCATAGAGAGGGTTTTTTTGTTCTTTATTTTGGTTAGGCCACGGTGTTACATTGGGTGGGCGTTCTATGTTCTTTTTCTATGTTTTTGTACTTCTTTGTTTTGGGCCGTGTGTGGCTCCCAATCAGGCACAGCTGAAGTTCATTGTTGTTGATTGGGAGTCACACATAAGGAGCATGTTTTTTCCTTTGGGTTTTGTGGGGGATTGTTTTCTGTCTCGTTCGTTTTTGACCAGACAGGACTGTTAGCTATCGTTGCTGTTTGATGTTTTGTTTATAGTAGTTCATTTTATTAAATATTTATAATGAATCCACAACCTCCGCTGCATCTTGGTTTTCTTGCGACGACAGCCGTTACAGTTGTGCTGTTCCTAGTAATAATGGAGAATCCAGAGGACTCTGGAACCCTGGGTTGTGCTGTTCCTAGTAATAATGGAGAATCCAGAGGAATACAGAACCCTGGGTTGTGCTGTTCCTAGTAATAATGGAGAATCCAGAGGAATACAGAACACTGGGTTGTGCTGTTCCTAGTAATAATGGAGAATCCAGAGGAATACAGAACACTGGGTTGTGCTGTTCCTAGTAATAATGGAGAATCCAGAGGACTCTGGAACCCTGGGTTGTGCTGTTCATAGTAATAATGGAGAATCCAGAGGACTCTGGAACCCTGGGTTGTGCTGTTCCTAGTAATAATGGAGAATCTAGAGGACTCTGGAACCCTGGGTTGTGCTGTTCCTAGTAATAATGGAGAATCCAGAGGAATACAGAACCCTGGGTTGTGCTGTTCCTAGTAATAATGGAGAATCCAGAGGACTCTGGAACCCTGGATTGTGCTGTTCCTAGTAATAATGGAGAATCCAGAGGAATACAGAACCCTGGGTTGTGCTGTTCCTAGTAATAATGGAGAATACAGAGGAATATAGAACCCTGGGTTGTGCTGTTCCTAGTAATAATGGAGAATCCAGAGGATGTGGAACCCTGGGTTGTGCTGTTCCTAGTAATAATGGAGAATCCAGAGGAATATGGAACCCTGGGTTGTGCTGTTCCTAGTAATAATGGAGAATCCAGAGGGATATGGAACCCAGGGTTGTGCTGTTTCTAGTAATAATGGAGAATCCAGAGAAATACAGAACCCTGGGTTGTTGTAATGCCCTGGTCATAGAGAGGGTTTTTTTGTTCTTTATTTTGGTTAGGCCACGGTGTTACATTGGGTGGGCGTTCTATGTTCTTTTTCTATGTTTTTGTACTTCTTTGTTTTGGGCCGTGTGTGGCTCCCAATCAGGCACAGCTGAAGTTCATTGTTGTTGATTGGGAGTCACACATAAGGAGCATGTTTTTTCCTTTGGGTTTTGTGGGGGATTGTTTTCTGTCTCGTTCGTTTTTGACCAGACAGGACTGTTAGCTATCGTTGCTGTTTGATGTTTTGTTTATAGTAGTTCATTTTATTAAATATTTATAATGAATCCACAACCTCCGCTGCATCTTGGTTTTCTTGCGACGACAGCCGTTACAGTTGTGCTGTTCCTAGTAATAATGGAGAATCCAGAGGACTCTGGAACCCTGGGTTGTGCTGTTCCTAGTAATAATGGAGAATCCAGAGGAATACAGAACCCTGGGTTGTGCTGTTCCTAGTAATAATGGAGAATCCAGAGGAATACAGAACACTGGGTTGTGCTGTTCCTAGTAATAATGGAGAATCCAGAGGAATACAGAACACTGGGTTGTGCTGTTCCTAGTAATAATGGAGAATCCAGAGGACTCTGGAACCCTGGGTTGTGCTGTTCATAGTAATAATGGAGAATCCAGAGGACTCTGGAACCCTGGGTTGTGCTGTTCCTAGTAATAATGGAGAATCTAGAGGACTCTGGAACCCTGGGTTGTGCTGTTCCTAGTAATAATGGAGAATCCAGAGGAATACAGAACCCTGGGTTGTGCTGTTCCTAGTAATAATGGAGAATCCAGAGGACTCTGGAACCCTGGATTGTGCTGTTCCTAGTAATAATGGAGAATCCAGAGGAATACAGAACCCTGGGTTGTGCTGTTCCTAGTAATAATGGAGAATACAGAGGAATATAGAACCCTGGGTTGTGCTGTTCCTAGTAATAATGGAGAATCCAGAGGATGTGGAACCCTGGGTTGTGCTGTTCCTAGTAATAATGGAGAATCCAGAGGAATATGGAACCCTGGGTTGTGCTGTTCCTAGTAATAATGGAGAATCCAGAGGGATATGGAACCCAGGGTTGTGCTGTTTCTAGTAATAATGGAGAATCCAGAGAAATACAGAACCCTGGGTTGTTGTAATGCCCTGGTCATAGAGAGGGTTTTTTTGTTCTTTATTTTGGTTAGGCCACGGTGTTACATTGGGTGGGCGTTCTATGTTCTTTTTCTATGTTTTTGTACTTCTTTGTTTTGGGCCGTGTGTGGCTCCCAATCAGGCACAGCTGAAGTTCATTGTTGTTGATTGGGAGTCACACATAAGGAGCATGTTTTTTCCTTTGGGTTTTGTGGGGGATTGTTTTCTGTCTCGTTCGTTTTTGACCAGACAGGACTGTTAGCTATCGTTGCTGTTTGATGTTTTGTTTATAGTAGTTCATTTTATTAAATATTTATAATGAATCCACAACCTCCGCTGCATCTTGGTTTTCTTGCGACGACAGCCGTTACAGTTGTGCTGTTCCTAGTAATAATGGAGAATCCAGAGGACTCTGGAACCCTGGGTTGTGCTGTTCCTAGTAATAATGGAGAATCCAGAGGAATACAGAACCCTGGGTTGTGCTGTTCCTAGTAATAATGGAGAATCCAGAGGAATACAGAACACTGGGTTGTGCTGTTCCTAGTAATAATGGAGAATCCAGAGGAATACAGAACACTGGGTTGTGCTGTTCCTAGTAATAATGGAGAATCCAGAGGACTCTGGAACCCTGGGTTGTGCTGTTCATAGTAATAATGGAGAATCCAGAGGACTCTGGAACCCTGGGTTGTGCTGTTCCTAGTAATAATGGAGAATCTAGAGGACTCTGGAACCCTGGGTTGTGCTGTTCCTAGTAATAATGGAGAATCCAGAGGAATACAGAACCCTGGGTTGTGCTGTTCCTAGTAATAATGGAGAATCCAGAGGACTCTGGAACCCTGGATTGTGCTGTTCCTAGTAATAATGGAGAATCCAGAGGAATACAGAACCCTGGGTTGTGCTGTTCCTATTAATAATGGAGAATCCAGAGGACTCTGGAACCCTGGGTTGTGCAATTCATAGTATTAATGGAGAATCCAGAGGACTCTGGAACCCTGGGTTGTGCAATTCATAGTAATAATGGAGAATCCAGAGGACTCTGGAACCCTGGGTTGTGCTGTTCCTAGTAATAATGGAGAATCCAGGGGACTCTGGAACCCTGGGTTGTGCTGTTCCTAGTAATAATGGAGAATCCAGAGGAACATGGAACCCTGGGTTGTGCTGTTCCTAGTAATAATGGAGAATCCAGAGGACTCTGGAACCCTGGGTTGTGCTGTTCATAGTAATAATGGAAAATCCAGAGGACTCTGGAACCCTGGGTTGTGCTGTTCCTAGTAATAATGGAGAATCCAGAGGACTCTGGAACCCTGGGTTGTGCTGTTCCTAGTAATAATGGAGAATCCAGAGGACTCTGGAACCCTGGGTTGTGCTGTTCCTATGTAATAATGGAGAATCCAGAGGAATATGGAACCCTGGGTTATGCTGTTCCTAGTAATAATGGAGAATCCAGAGGAACATGGAACCCTGGGTTGTGCTGTTCCTAGTAATAATGGAGAATCCAGAGGATGTGGAACCCTGGGTTGTGCTGTTCCTAGTAGTAATGGAGAATCCAGAGGATGTGGAACCCTGGGTTGTGCTGTTCCTATATGTTGTGTCTTTGGGGTACCATTAAACTGAAAACATGTTTATCAATTAATCCCTGTAATTATTATCACGCGATTAAACTGATTAATCGTTTAATTGTAATTAACTAGGAGATCGGGGCACCAAGGAAAATATTCAGATTACGAAGCTATAATTTTCCTAATATAACTTTCCTATATTATAACATTATATATTATATTCTATTATAGTATAGGCCGATTATCTTCTGGTTTAAATGGTGTATTTTACCTCGCGTCCAGTCTCATTCCAAACGTCGTAAATTGTTGTATCTGCACGAACCCAGTCTTTACTAAGAGTCATCCATACATCAATTGTCTTAAAATCATTTATTCACTAAACTAAGTCATTCACAGAAAGTATACAAACAGTAATTATCATCACAAAGAATTGGTAGAGTAATGTGCCCTAGTGGGCTAAAACAGGCATGGCTGGTGTCTTGTTAACAATGGGTCATAAAGGTTCAGCTGAGGAGGTACACAGAGTTCATTAATATTAACAATTGACAATTGAACGCTCACTCATTCGGGAACAATTGCAATCAATATATATTTACGCTCAGTGTGTCGTCGGGATCCTTGTTGAAGCGTCGTTCGGTTGGAGAGTTCTCTCTCTCTCTCTCTCTCTCGGTTAGAATGGATCTTTCAAAGCGACATTCATTAATGTCGTCATAGAATGGATGTTTCGTTGGTCTTCGCGTTCAATGATATAATTTACTTAGCTGCAGACTAATAATTAATATCAAAGACTTGTTCTTATTCTGTCGGTATCAATAGTCTAAAAGTTAACCATGTGGTATAGTTCACTTTCAGTAGAGTACTTGGATGGTAAAACCTATTGGCCAACTCGCAATGGAGTGGAGGCTGGGGTCTGAAGAAAGTAGATCAGAGTATAGTTTTATAGTGAACATGTCACATGACGCCTGGTCCTGTCTGTGTCCCTGGGGGCGTGCCGATGACTGAGTTAAGCTTGGTACAGAAATATAATTCTATCACATTAACATCAGTACATAGCATCTCAATGTATTACAAATAGCTTTATCCTTATTAATACATTCTATACAACCATGTGGTGCAAGTCTCATCGCTGAGGCTATTATATAAACCGTTTTATGGTAATATGGCTATATTGTCTCTTCTGAGTATCACAAAATTGTACCAAGCGGACCAGTTCGTAGCTGGATTCTTCACTAGTCTTCCATACCTTCTCCAGAACACAAATGTCGCTTGGCTCCCCAATTCTGTGAGTTGGAAGAATTTCCTGTGTCTCTCTATGGGCCATGTAGCCAGAGACTCTCCTGGAATTTTACCACTCCTTCACACAGGGACTGGGTGGGGGAAGGTAGGTTGGGGGATGGTGCAAAGGGGGGAGGGGGTCAACTGTCCTCCCTGTACTCAAAGAGGCCAACGTCATGACATAGTAATAATGGAGAATCGAGAGGAATACAGAACCCTGGGTTGTGCTGTTCCTAGTAATAATGGAGAATCCAGAGGAATACAGAACCCTGGGTTGTGCTGTTCCTAGTAATAATGGAGAATCCAGAGGAATACAAAACCCTGGGTTATGCTGTTCCTAGTAGTAATGGAGAATCCAGAGGACTCTGGAACCCTGGGTTGTGCTGTTCCTAGTAATAATGGAGAATCCAGAGGACTCTGGAACCCTGGGTTGTGCTGTTCCTAGTAATAATGGAGAATCCAGAGGAATACAGAACCCTGGGTTGTGCTGTTCCTAGTAATAATGGAGAATCCAGAGGACTCTGGAACCCTGGGTTGTGCTGTTCCTAGTAATAATGGAGAATACAGAGGAATACAGAACCCTGGGTTGTGCTGTTCCTAGTAATAATGGAGAATACAGAGGAATATAGAACCCTGGGTTGTGCTGTTCCTAGTAATAATGGAGAATCCAGAGGATGTGGAACCCTGGGTTGTGCTGTTCCTAGTAATAATGGAGAATCCAGAGGAATATGGAACCCTGGGTTGTGCTGTTCCTAGTAATAATGGAGAATCCAGAGGGATATGGAACCCTGGGTTGTGCTGTTTCTAGTAATAATGGAGAATCCAGAGAAATACAGAACCCTGGGTTGTTGTAACGCCCTGGTCATAGAGACGTTTTTTTTGTTCTTTATTTTGGTTAGGCCAGGGTGTTACATTGGGTGGGCGTTCTATGTTCTTTTTCTATGTTTTTGTATTTCTTTGTTTTGGGCCGTGTGTGGCTCCCAATCAGGCACAGCTGAAGTTCATTGTTGTTGATTGGGAGTCACACATAAGGAGCATGTTTTTCCTTTGGGTTTTGTGGGTGATTGTTTTCTGTCTCGTTCGTTTTTGACCAGACAGGACTGTTAGCTATCGTTGCTGTTTGATGTTTTGTTTATAGTAGTTCATTTTATTAAATATTTATAATGAATCCACAACCTCCGCTGCATCTTGGTTTTCTTGCGACGACAGCCGTTACAGTTGTGCTGTTCCTAGTAATAATGGAGAATCCAGAGGACTCTGAAACCCTGGGTTGTGCTGTTCCTAGTAATAATGGAGAATCCAGAGGAATACAGAACCCTGGGTTGTGCTGTTCCTAGTAATAATGGAGAATCCAGAGGAATACAGAACCCTGGGTTGTGCTGTTCCTAGTAATAATGGAGAATCCAGAGGAATACAGAACACTGGGTTGTGCTGTTCCTAGTAATAATGGAGAATCCAGAGGACTCTGGAACCCTGGGTTGTGCTGTTCCTAGTAATAATGGAGAATCCAGAGGAATACAGAACCCTGGGTTGTGCTGTTCCTAGTAATAATGGAGAATCCAGAGGACTCTGGAACCCTGGGTTGTGCTGTTCCTAGTAATAATGGAGAATCCAGAGGAATACAGAACCCTGGGTTGTGCTGTTCCTAGTAATAATGGAGAATCCAGAGGACTCTGGAACCCTGGGTTGTGCTGTTCCTAGTAATAATGGAGAATCCAGAGGACTCTGGAACCCTGGGTTGTGCTGTTCCTAGTAATAATGGAGAATCCAGAGGACTCTGGAACCCTGGGTTGTGCTGTTCCTAGTAGTAATGGAGAATCCAGAGGACTCTGGAACCCTGGGTTGTGCTGTTCCTAGTAATAATGGAGAATCCAGAGGACTCTGGAACCCTGGGTTGTGCTGTTCCTAGTAATAATGGAGAATCCAGAGGACTCTGGAACCCTGGGTTGTGCTGTTCCTAGTAGTAATGGAGAATCCAGAGGACTCTGGAACCCTGGGTTGTGCTGTTCCTAGTAATAATGGAGAATCCAGAGGACTCTGGAACCCTGGGTTGTGCTGTTCCTAGTAATAATGGAGAATCCAGAGGACTCTGGAACCCTGGGTTGTGCTGTTCCTAGTAATAATGGAGAATCCAGAGGACTCTGGAACCCTGGGTTGTGCTGTTCCTAGTAGTAATGGAGAATCCAGAGGACTCTGGAACCCTGGGTTGTGCTGTTCCTAGTAATAATGGAGAATCCAGAGGACTCTGGAACCCTGGGTTGTGCTGTTCCTAGTAATAATGGAGAATCCAGAGGACTCTGGAACCCTGGGTTGTGCTGTTCCTAGTAGTAATGGAGAATCCAGAGGACTCTGGAACCCTGGGTTGTGCTGTTCCTAGTAGTAATGGAGAATCCAGAGGACTCTGGAACCCTGGGCTCCTTTATTTTCATCTCTCCTGTACTCTCACATTCTGTTTCCCTAACTCCCTTAGGCCATAACTCATGTGCACTCTTAAAGGGGCCCAAACTCATTTAACATCCCAGAGAATAAGCCAGAACCACCTGTAGAGAGAGATGGAGAGAGAGAGTGGAAAAAAAAGAGAGAGACAGTTGAACTTTCGCTCCCTCCGTCTCTGCTCTGCTGGAGGACACAGGACCAGTCAAATCAATCACATCATCCCTTCATCCATCCCTACTTCCATCCCTCCATCCCTACCCCCATTTTCATGTACACCCCTGGCTACACAGACAAGCCCATCCATCACACACACACACACACACACACACACACACACACACACACACACACACACACACACACACACACACACACACACACACACACACACACACACACACACACACACACACACACACACACGCAAATGAATCCTAAATGGGAGCCCTACAGTATGTGCAGAGGAGACTATGCAGTAAACATGCAGATATACAGTTGACATGCAGACATATAGTGTCTCTAAAAGACAACTGCTCCTTCACATTGAACCATACCAAATGTCCTAATGATATCAACGTGGACTCTTAACAACCCTATGGTACGCCTAACTAAATATCAAGTGTTGTCATGTCACATATTATGCCAAATTTAACATAACTAAGTGACATTGAAACATATTATTGCAACATGTATTATCCTGATGCTTTCACATTACAGCCCAGTGGTAAGGATCAATAACCATGACATACAATACTTCACCTGACTATAACATAGTGGACATGATATAGTATACTATAGAGTATAACATAGTGGACATTATATAGTATACTGTTGAGTATAACTTAGTGGACATGATATAGTATATAGTATACTGTAGAGTATAACATAGTGGACATGATTTAGTATATAGTATACTGTAGAGTATAACATAGTGGACATTATATAGTATACTGTTGAGTATAACTTAGTGGACATGATATAGTATATAGTATACTGTAGAGTATAACTTAGTGGACATTATATAGTATACTGTAGAGTATAACTTAGTGGACATGATATAGTATACTGTATACTGTAGAGTATAACATAGTGGACATGATATAGTATACTTTATACTGTAGAGTATAACATAGTGGACATGATATAGTATATAGTATACTGTAGAGTATAACTTAGTGGACATGATATAGTATATAGTATACTGTAGAGTATAACTTAGTGGACATGATATAGTATATAGTATACTGTAGAGTATAACTTAGTGGACATGATATAGTATATAGTATACTGTAGAGTATAACTTAGTGGACATGATATAGTATACTGTAGAGTATAACGTAGTGGACATGATATAGTATATAGTATACTGTAGAGTATAACTTAGTGGACATGATAAAGTATACAGTACCGTTTGAAAACTTTGGGGTCACCTAAAAATGTCCTTGTTTTTGAAAGAAAAGCAATTTTTTTGTCCATTAAAAGACATCAAATTGATCAGAAATACAGTGTAGACATTGTTAATGTTGTAAATGACTATTGTAGATGGAAACGTCAGATTTTTTATGGGATATCTACAAAGGCCCATTATCAGCAACCATCACTCCTGTGTTCCAATGGCACGTTGTGTTAGCTAATCCAAGTTTATCATTTTAAAAGGCTAATTGATCATTAGAAAACCCGTTTGCAATTATGTTTGCACAGCTGAAAACTGTTGTCCTGATTAAAGAAGCAATAAAACTGGCCTTCTTTAGACTAGTTGAGTATCTGGAGCATCAGCATTCGTGGGTTCGATTACAGGCTCAAAATGGCCAGAAACAAATAACTTTCTTCTGAAACTCGTCAGTCTGTTCTTGTTCTGAGAAATGAAGGCTATTCCATGCGAGAAATTGCCAAGAAACCAAAGATCTCGTACAACGCTGTGTACTACTCCCTTCACAGAACAGCGCAAACTGGCTCTAACCAGAATAGAAAAAGGAGTGGGAGGCCCCGGTGCAAGAGGATAAGTACTTTAGAGTGTCTCGTCTAAACGTCAACAGTGAAGAGGCAACTTCGGGATGAAGGCCTTCTAGGCAGAGTTCCTCTGTCCAGTGTCTGTGTTCTTTTGCCCATCTTAATCTTTTCTTTTTATTGGCCAGTCTGAGATACGGATTTTTATTTGCAACTCTGCCTAGAAGGCAGAGAGAGAGAGAGAGAGAGAAAAGAGAGCTAAATGAATGTGCTACTTAAAGTTATAAAAAGTGAAACTGTATCTATATAAAACAGAACTGCCATTTCACACTGCAACATAACTATTGTACTAACTATCTGTTCCATTGGTGTTGAGAAGCTTGTCAGAGGTTCAGAAAAAGACAGGGCATATGGGGACAGAGAGAGAGAGATATGAGTGAAAGAGACACAGACAAAGCAGTGCCTCAGGGTGAGCTTTCTTTCTCTCTCTTCTCCCCTCTCTCTCCATCTCTCTCTAACTCTCTATCTCTCGCCTTCAATCTCTCTCTCTAACTCTCTATCTCTCTCCCTCCTCTCTCTCATCCATCGCTCTCTCTTCTCCCGTCTCTTTCCCTCCATCCCTCTCTCATCTATATCTCTCTCTCTCTCGTCTGTCCATCTCTCTCTCTCTCTTCTACCCTCTCTCCCTCAATCCCTCTCTCTCTCCCCCTCTCCCTCCCTCCTCTCTCCCCCTCTCTCTCCCCCTCTCTCTCCCGCCCTCACTCCCCCCCTCTCTCCTTGCGTGCTCTGCTCTCTGCTTGTTTGGGCGAAACAGAGTGAAGGATGAAAAGCTGGAGGCGAGAACAAAAAAAGTGCACAGGACGGAAGAGAGGATAAGAGAAGAATGCGAGTGGCGGTAGGGAGAGAGAGAGGGGGGGAGGAGAGAGGGGTGGGGAGAGAGAGGAGGGGAAGGAGAGAGGGGTAGGGAGAAAGGGGGGGAAGGAGAGAGGGGGGAAGGAGAGAGGGGTAGGGAGAGAGAGAGGGGGGAAGGAGAGAGGGGTAGGGAGAGAGAGAGGGGGGAAGGAGAGAGGGGGAGGGAGAGAGAGGGGGGGAAGGAGAGAGGGGGAGGGAGAGTGGGGGAGGGAGAGAGAGAGGGGGGAAGGAAGGAGAGAGGGGGAGGGAGAGAGAGAGGGGGGAAGGAAGGAGAGAGGGGGAGGGAGAGAGAGAGGGGGGAAAGGAGAGAGAGGGGGGAGAAGGAAAGAGATAGTGGGGAGAATGAAAGAGAGGGGGGAAGGAGAGAGAGAGGGAGGGAGAGAGAGAGGGGGAAGGAGAGAGGGGGAGGGAGAGAGAGGGGGGGAAAGGAGAGAGGGGGAGGGAGAGAGAGGGGGAGGGAGAGAGGGGGGAAGGAGAGAGGGAGAGGGAGGGAGAGAGAGAGGGGGGAAAGGAGAGAGGGGGGAAAGGAGAGAGAGAGGGGGAGAAGGAAAGAGAGAGCGGGGAGAAGGAAAGAGAGAGGGGGGAAGGAGAGAGAGAGAGAGGGAGGGAGAGAGACAGGGGGAAGGAGAGAGGGGGAGGGAGAGAGAGGGGGGGAAAGGAGAGAGGGGGAGGGAGAGATCATGAGCTCATGGGCTACTTTCTTCTGCAAAAAAAATTGAATTATAGTTAAGATTATATATTTCATATATTAAGATAAGACCCTCTACATCAAAACCTTCAAACCAAATCCAAATTCTGTACATAAAACCTTGATTTTGGACAAAATTACCTGAATGGACTATTACTACCAAGGACTATCAATAAAAAGGCCTTTGAAGCTCCCTGCACCATGGCTTCCCCCTGTGCAGATGTCATCATAGTACTGTACAGTACCCCTTGGATATTAAAAATAGCACTGCACGGACTAAGTAGAAAAATAACCTCCTCATGGACAGTACAGAGGCACTATTTGCTCACTGCTACAAGGAGGGGAATGTAAGCAACTTAATTTTCCACACAGACCATCCCCTGGCATGGCACAGTGCTATAAGAACTCACTACCCCTCTGTCAAGAGAGAGGGCATTGGCCCAGGGTGGAAACTCAGAAAAGTAGACATTGAGGACATTTTAATAACCTCTGTCAATGTGTACAAGTCTTGGACAGTAATGGTGCAGGGCATCCTCATGCAGTTCCAGCAGGACTTACGGGATCAAAGAGAGAGTACAGCAGGAAAAGATCTCTCTCTCTCTGTGACGACTCCCCATCCTGAGTGAGTCTGATCACACCTCTTCAAACTGTCCTGCAGACGAGGATAGTCACCAGCACTGAACACACCCAGGTCCCACAACTGCACTGCTCCTCCATCATTGAGAGTGATACATTCACAGAGCTGGAGAGAGACATGGAGGAGCTCAGAGAGCTAGTCCACACAATCCAGACAGAACAAACCCACAAAACAGACCAGAACAACACCCCCCACAACAAGACCCGGAGGGCAGAAGGTGGAGATGGATGGCTGTCTGAGAGAACTGGCTGCTCTACGGACTGAGGTGAGAGAACTTAAGGAGGAGGGAGAGGAACACATGGCACAGCTAACAGCAGTGAAGGAGGAGGGAGAGGAACACATGGAACAGCTAACAGCAGTGAAGGAGGAGGGAGAGGAACACATGGCACAGCTAACAGCAGTGAAGGAGGAGGGAGAGGAACACATGGAGCAGCTAACAGCAGTGAAGGAGGAGGGAGAGGAACACATGGCACAGCTAACAGCAGTGAAGGAGGAGGGAGAGGAACACATGGAGCAGCTAACAGCAGTGAAGGAGGAGGGAGAGGAACACATGGAACAGCTAACAGCAGTGAAGGAGGAGGTGAGGAAGCTGAGGTGTGACAGAGAGCAGGACACTCCCCCCAGAGAAGTAGGCAGAACAGCCCACCTACGACCCAGACCACAACCTCAACACCACAATGGGACAGACAACACTGGACCAGCCAACCCAACAGACCCCACCCCCTCCTAACAGCCCTCCTGTCAGCTCCCCAGATAGCACCTCCTGACAACCCCCACATCCACTGAGGACACACAAAAGCCAAAGATCGTGCTCCTCATTGACTCAAATGGCGAATACATTCAAGAGAATAAACTTTTGCCCAAATACAAAGTGGCTAAACTCTGGTACCCAAACACTAGGCATGCCCTGGAGCTGTTGTCAGAGGACAGACTAGGGTCTCCCAGCCACATTATAATTCACACGGGCACAAATGACCTGAGGGCCCAGAAGGAAAGTGTGGACACAGCACTCAAGGGAGTGATTGAAAAAGCTTCTTCCACTTTCCCCAACGCACAAGTGGTTATCTCCACCCTGCTACCACGAAAAGACTTCCACCCTGCTACCATACAGTGGGTGAATGCAACCATTTCCCAGGACTGTGCCTCAAAACCTAATGTCTACCTGGCCCACCACTCCACCCTGGACTAATGTCTACCTGGCCCACCACTCCACCCTGGACTAATGTCTACCTGGCCCACCACTCCACCCTGGACTAATGTCTACCTGGCCCACCACTCCACCCTAGACTTGAACAGCCTTTACGACCAGGTCCACCTCTACAAGGCAGCCATCCCAACTTTTGCCAGGACCCTGAAGGACGTCAACCTCAACCGTAGCCCCAGCACCTCACACAGGAACAACAGAGCAGCGAACTACCCTCCCAGACCAACAAGACCCCTCCCGAAGGACCTGCACAGAGAGAACCCACAACAAGAGGACCTACACCCAGACCACAGCTTCGCAAGCCACAGCCCAACCAGCTGAGACCACCCTAAACAAACCCTGGCCACACCCTATATAGGCCCCCCCAGATTAGACCTACGCCCCTTCTGTCCCCCCCCCCATGACCCCCGCCCCAGTGGCAAGGACCTCAACATGACAGCAGGACATATGCCCAGGCCGTGAGCAGAGCAACAGGCCCAACCCCCACTATTACACCCCCCCCCAAGCCCCATCCTGCGACCTAAGAGGTCTGTATCAGATGCTCAACATGCTCTGCTCACACCTACTGTGATGGTCCGGGCCTAAACCACACAAAAACAACACTAGACACTATGGAACACAAAGCTTTTACTATCTCATCTTGGGATATACAAGGTCTGAGGTCATCTGCCTTTGGCCTAAAGAGCAGGAACCCAGACTTCATAAAATTATTTGGAAATACAGACATTGTCATCCTACAAGAAACATGATATAGAGGAGACAGACCCACTGGTTACCCTCTATGGTACAGAGAGCTGGTGGTCCCACCCACCAAACTACCGGGTGTGAAACAGGGAAGAATCTCAGGGTGTATGCTAATTTGGTATACAGAAAACAGGAAGAAAATACACTACGGAAAAAGAAGGCACAACACATCAGAAATCAGCTCAATGTAATTGAGAATCCATAAAATCTAACCACTTCTGGGAAAATTGGAAAACACTTAACAAACAACAACACGAAGAATTATCTATCCAAAATGGAAATGTATAGATTAAACACTTCTCCAATCTTTTTGGCTCTATAACAAAGAACAAACAGCAAAAACATATACAGGATCAAATAAATATCTTAGAATCAACTATTAAAGACTACCAGAACCCACTGGATTCTCCAATTACATTGAATGAACTACAGGACAAAATACAAACCCTCCAACCCAAAAAAGCATGTTGTGTTGATGGTATACTCAATGAAATTATAAAATATACAGACCACAAATTCCAATTGGCTACACTTGAAGTCTTTAACATCCTCCTTAGCTCTGGCATCTTCCCCAATATTTGGAACCAAGGACTGATCACCCCAATCCACAAAAGAGGAGACACATTTCAACCCAATAAATACAGTGGGATATGCATCAACAGCAACCTTGGAAAAATCCTCTGCATTATCATTAACAGCAGACTAGTACACTTACTCAGTGAAAACAATATACTGAGCAAATGTCAAATTGGCTTTTAACCAAATTATCGTACGACAGACCACGTATTCAACCTGCATACACTAATTAACAAACAAACAAACCAAAACAAAGGGAAAGTCTTCTCAAGCTTTGTTGACTTCAAAAAAGCTTTTGACTCAATTTGGCATTTGACCTGCTATACAAATTGATGGAAAGTGGTGTTGGGAGAAAAACACACGACATTATAAAATCTACGTACACAAACAAAATTGGCAAAAAAACAAACACATTTCTTTCCTATGGGGTGAAACAGGGATGCAGCTTGAGCTCCACCCTCTTCAACATATACAGTATGTCAGTGAATTGGTGAGGCCACTAGAACAGTCTGCAGCACCCGGCCTCACCCTACTAGAATCTGAAGTCAAATGTCTACTGTTTGCTGATGATCTGGTGCTTCTGTCACCAACCAAGGAGGGCCTACAGCAGCACTTAGATATTCTGCACAGATTCTGCCAGACCTGGGCCCTGACAGTAAATCTCAGAGAGACCAAAATAATGGTGTTCCAAAAAAGGTCCAGTTGCCAGGACCACAAATACAAATTCCATCTAGACACCGTTGCTCTAGAGCACACAAAAACTATACATACCTCGGCCTAAACATCAGCGCCACAGGTAACTTCCACAAAGCTGTGAACGATCTGAGAGACAAGGCAAGAAGGGCCTTCTATGCCATCAAAAGGAACATAAAATTAAACATACCAATTAGGATCTGGCTAAAAATACTTGAATCAGTTATAGAACCCGTTGCCCTTTATGGTTGTGAGGTCTGTGGTCCGCTCACCAACCAAGAATTCACAAAATGGGACAAACACCAAATTGAGACTGCATGCAGAACTCTGCAAAAAAATCCTCTGTGGACATCGTAGAACACCAAATAATTCATGCAGAGCAGAATTAGGCAGATACCCGGTAATTATCAAAATCCAGAAAAGAGCCATTAAATTATACAACCACCTAAAAGGAAGCGATTCCCAAACCTTCCATAACAAAGACATCACCTACAGAGAGATGAACCTGGAGAAGAGTCAACTAAGCAAGATGGTCCTGGGGCTCTGTTCACAAACACAAACAGACCCCACAGAACCCCAGGACAGCAACACAAATAGACCCAACCAAATCATGAGAAAACCAAAAGATAATTACTTGACATGTTGGAAAGAATTAACAAAAAACAGAGCAAACTAGAATGCTATTTGGCCCTAAACAGAGAGTACACAGTGGCAGAATACCTGACCACTGTGACTCAGTGATCAGAGCCTTGCTATTGAGAAAGGCCGCCGTAGGCAGACCTGGCTCTCAAGAGAAGACAGGCTATGTGCACACTGCCCACAAAATGAGGTGGAAACTGAGCTGCACTTCCTAACCTCCTGCCAAATGTATGACCATATTAGAGACACATATTTCCCTCAGATTACACAGACCCACAAAGAATTTGAAAATAAATCCAATTTTGATAAACTCCCATATCTACTGGGTGAAATACCACAGTGTGCCATCACGGCAGCAAGATTTGTGGGCCACCAGTGAAGAACAAACAGCATTGTAAATACAACCCATATTTATGTTTAATTATTTTCCCTTTTGTACTTTAACTATTTGCACATCATTACATCATTACAAGATTACAACACTGTAAATAGACATAACATTTGAAATGTCTTTATTCTTTTGGAACTTGTGTGAGTGTAATACTTTTAATTGTTTATTTCCCTTTTGTTTATCCATTTCACTTGCTTTGGCAATGTAAACATATGTTTTCCATGCCAAAAAAGCCCCTTGAATTGAGAGAGAGAGAGAGAGTAGGTGGATCCACTAGTTTAGGTGGAACCTTTCAACTGTGATGTAAAAAAAAAAAAAACATGATTTAGGTTAAAAGTTGTGTGAAAAAAATATGAATTTCTTTTTTTGAAATCCAATCAGTTTTGTAAGTTGATTCAACATCATCAAATTTATTTTTTTGGTTGAAATGGCAACAACATTAGTTCAACTAGTTTTTGCACAGTGTTGGACTCCTGAATAGAACAGAATGAAAGGTACTTCTGAAGTGTCATCCTGTTTTCTGTAGGTCTCTGGTCTAAAGAAGTGGCCTCTATCAGGACTAGGGGTCCATTTGGGACACTAAATAAATTACACACACACACACACACACACACACACACACACACACACACACACACACACACACACACACCACACACACACACACACCACACACACACCCTTGCCCTAGGGAGGCATGTGAGGTCAGTAAAGGTTTGTTCTCATATGGTCGTTAGATGATTCCACTGATCAATACACACACCTCCCTTTCCGTGTGTGTGTGTGTGTGTGTGTGTGTGTGTGACACAGGCAACTGTATTGGAGGAGGGCACCTCTATGCACATGAGGTGTGTGTGTGTGTGTGGTGTGTGTGTGTGTGTGTGTGTGTGTGGTGTGTGTGTGTGTGTGTGTGTGTGTGTGTGTGTGTGTGTGTGTGTGTGTGTGTGACACAGGCAACTGTATTGGAGGAGGGCAGCTCTATGCACATAGGGTGTTGTGTGCGCGCATGCGTGTGCGTGAGTTATTGTGTGAGTGATTGTGTCTACCCTCTGAAATAACACCCACACTCTCCAAAACAGAAGAAAACACATACTTTACATATTAGATATTTTCCTCAAGTCAGCAACCAAAATTCATACATATTCACTGTGATTTAATTAAAAAACACGATATTGAAAATATTAACATTAAATCTATATATTCTTTAAATACTTTACCAAAATTAACATGGAAAAATGAATCAGAGGTTTTCTGGGGTGAAATTATTTATTTTTTATTTCTCATGTCAGGTCAGCTATATTAGGGACAAGTTAATGACCTGAGTTGAACTGAAACTAAACTAGTTTAAGATCTAACATTATATAGATTATTCATTATTCACAAAACACAAACCATGAGACTGTTCTGGTCCACTAATCTCTAGATGAGTCTGGTCTGTTCTGGTCCACTAATCTCTAGAGGAGTCTGTTCTGGTCCACTATTCTCTAGATGAGTCTGATCTGGTCCACTAATCTCTAGATGAGTCTGTTCTGGTCCACTATTCTCTAGATGAGTCTGATCTGGTCCACTAATCTCTAGATGAGTCTGTTCTGGTTCACTAATTTCTAGATGACTCTATTCTGGTCCACTAATCTCTAGATGAGCCTATTCTGGTCCACTAATATCTAGAGGAGTCTGTTCTGGTCCACTAATCTCTAAATGAGTCTATTCTGGTCCACTAATCTCTAGATGAGTCTGTTCTGGTCCACTAATCTCTAGATGAGTCTGTTCTGTTCTGGTCCACTAATCTCTAGATGAGTCTGTTCTGGTCCAATAATCTCTATATGAGTCTGTTCTGGTCCACTATTCTCTAGATGAGTCTGTTCTGGTCCACTATTCTCTAGATGAGTCTGTTCTGGTCCACTAATCTCTAGATGAGTCTGTTCTGGTCCACTAATCTCTAGATGAGTCCGTTCTGTTCTGGTCCACTAATCTCTAGATGAGTCTGTTCGGTTCTGGTCCACTAATCTCTAGATGAGTCTGTTCTGTTCTGGTCCACAAATCGCTAGATGAGTCTGTTCTGGTCCAATAATCTATAGATGACTCTGTTCTGGTCCACTAATCTCTAGATGAGTCTGTTCTGTTCTGGTCCACTAATCTCTAGATGAGTCTATTCTGGTCCACTACTCTCTAGATGAGTCTGTTCTGGTCCACTAATCTCTAGATGAGTCTGTTCTGTTCTGTTTTGGTCCACTAATCTCTAGATGAGTCTGTTCTGTTCTGGTCCACTAATCTCTAGAGGAGTCTGTTCTGGTCCACTAATCTCTAGATGAGTCTGTTCTGTTCTGGTCCACTATTCTCTAGATGAGTCTGTTCTGGTCCACTAATCTCTAGATGACTCTGTTCTGGTCCACTAATCTCTAGATGAGTCTGTTCTGTTCTGGTCCACTAATCTCTAGATGAGTCTATTCTGGTCCACTAATCTCTAGATGAGTCTGTTCTGGTCCACTAATCTCTAGATGAGTCTGTTCTGGTCCACTATTCTCTAGATGAGTCTGATCTGGTCCACTAATCTCTAGATGAGTCTGTTCTGGTCCACTAATCTCTAGATGAGTCTATTCTGGTCCACTAATCTCTAGAGGAGTTTGTTCTGGTCCACTAATCTCTAGATGAGTCTGTTCTGTTCTGGTCCACTATTCTATAGATGAGTCTGATCTGGTCCACTAATCTCTAGATGAGTCTGTTCTGTTCCACTAATCTCTAGATGACTCTGTTCTGGTCCACTAATCTCTAGATGAGTCTGTTCTGTTCTGGTCCACTAATCTCTAGATGAGTCTATTCTGGTCCACTACTCTCTAGATGAGTCTGTTCTGGTCCACTAATCTCTAGATGAGTCTGTTCTGGTCCACTATTCTCTAGATGAGTCTGATCTGGTCCACTAATCTCTAGATGAGTCTGTTCTGGTCCACTAATCTCTAGATGAGTCTATTCTGGTCCACTAATCTCTAGATGAGTCTATTCTGGTCCACTAATATCTAGAGGAGTCTGTTCTGGTCCACTAATCTCTAGATGAGACTGTTCTGGTCCACTAATCTCTAAATGAGTCTATTCTGGTCCACTAATCTCTAGATGAGTCTGTTCTGGTCCACTAATCTCTAGATGAGTCTGTTCTGGTCCACTAATCTCTAGATGAGTCTGTTCTAATCTGGTCCACTAATCTCTAGATGAGTCTAATCTGGTCCACTAATCTCTAGAGGAGTCTGATCTGGTCCACTAATCTCTAGATGAGTCTGTTCTGGTCCACTAATCTCTAGATGAGTCTGTTCTGGTCCACTAATCTCTAGATGAGTCTGTTCTGTTCTGGTCCACTAATCTCTAGATGAGTTTGTTCGGTTCTGGTCCACTAATCTCTAGATGAGTCTGTTCTGTTCTGGTCCACTAATCGCTAGATGAGTCTGTTCTGGTCCAATAATCTATAGATGAGTCTGTTCTGGTCCACTAATCTCTAGATGACTCTGTTCTGGTCCACTAATCTCTAGATGAGTCTGTTCTGTTCTGGTCCACTAATCTCTAGATGAGTCTGTTCTGTTCTGGTCCACTAATCTCTAGATGAGTCTGTTCTGTTCTGGTCCACTAATCTCTAGAGGAGTCTGTTCTGGTCCACTAATCTCTAGAGGAGTCTGTTCTGGTCCACTAATCTCTAGATGAGTCTGTTCTGGTCCGCTAATCTCTAGAGGAGTCTGTTCTGGTCCACTAATCTCTAGATGAGTCTGTTCTGGTCCGCTAATCTCTAGATGAGTCTGTTCTGGTCCACTAATCTCTAGATGAGTCTGTTCTGGTCCACTAATCACTAGATGAGTCTGTTCTATTCTGGTCCACTAATCTCTAGATGAGTCTGTTCTGTTCTGGTCCACTAATCTCTAGATGAGTCTGTTCTGTTCTGGTCCATCCATTTCTAGATGAGTCTGTTCTGGTCCACTAATCTCTAGATGAGTCTGTTCTGGTCCACTAATCTCTAGATGAGTCTGTTCTGGTCCACTAATCTCTAGATGAGTCTGTTCTGGTCCACTAATCTCTAGATGAGTCTGTTCTGTTGTGGTCCACTATTCTCTAGATGAGTCTGTTCTGTTGTGGTCCACTATTCTCTAGATGAGTCTGTTCTGGTCCACTAATCTCTAGAGAAGTCTGTTCTGGTCCACTAATCTCTAGAGGAGTCTGTTCTGGTCCACTAATCTCTAGATGAGTCTGTTCTGTTCTGGTCCACTAATCTCTAGATGAGTCAGTTCTGTTCTGGTCCACTAATCTCTAGATGAGTCTGTTGTGGTCCACTAATCTCTAGATGAGTCTGTTCTGGTCCACTATTCTCTAGAAGAGTCTGATCTGGTCCACTAATCTCTAGATGAGTCTGTTCTGGTCCACTAATATCTAGATGAGTCTATTCTGGTCCACTAATCTCTAAATGAGTCTATTCTGGTCCACTAATCTCTAGATGAGTCTGTTCTGGTCCACTAATCTCTAGATGAGTCTGTTCTGTTCTGGTCCACTAATCTCTAGATGAGTATGTGCTGTTCTGGTCCACTAATCTCTAGAGGAGTCTATTCTGGTCCACTAATCTCTAGATGAGTCTGTTCTGGTTCGCTAATCTCTAGAGGAGTCTGTTCTGGTCCACTAATCTCTAGATGAGTCTGTTCTGGTCCACTAATCTCTAGATGAGTCTGTTCTGGTCCACTAATATCTAGATGAGTCTGTTCTGGTCCACTTATCACTAGATTAGTCTTTTCTGGTCCACTAATCTCTAGATGAGTCTGTTCTGGTCCACTAATCTCTAGATGAGTTTGTTCTGGTCCACTAATCTCTAGACGAGTCTATTCTGGTCCTCTAATCTCTAGACGAGTCTGTTCTGGTCCACTAATCTCTAGATTAGTCTCTTCTGGTCCACTAATCTCTAGATGAGTCTGTTCTGGTCCACTAATCTCTAGATGAGTCTGTTCTGGTCCACTAATCTCTAGATGAGTCTGTTCTGGTCCACTAATCTCTAGATGAGTCTGTTCTGGTCCACTAATCTCTAGATGAGTCTATTCTGGTCCACTAATCTCTAGATGAGTCTGTTTTGTTCTGGTCCACTAATCTCTAGATGAGTCTCTTCTGTTCTGGTCCACTAATCTCTAGATGAGTCTCTTCTGTTCTGGTCCACTAATCTCTAGATGAGTCTGTTCTGGTCCACTAATCTCTAGATGAGTTCTTTCTGTTCTGGTCCACTAATCTCTAGATGAGTCTATTCTGGTCCACTAATCTCTAGATGAGTCTGTTCTGGTCCACTAATCTCTAGATGAGTCTATTCTGGTCCACTAATCTCTAGATGAGTCTGTTCTGGTCCACTAATCTCTAGATGAGTCTGTTCTGGTCCACTATTCTCTAGATGAGTCTGTTCTGGTCCACTAATCTCTAGATGAGTCTATTCTGGTCCACTAATCTCTAAATGAGTCTATTCTGGTCCACTAATATCTAGAGGAGTCTGTTCTGGTCCACTAATCTCTAGAGGAGACTGTTCTGGTCCACTAATCTCTAAATGAGTCTATTCTGGTCCACTAATCTCTAGATGAGTCTGTTCTGGTCCACTAATCTCTAGATGAGTCTGTTCTGGTCCACTAATCTCTAGATGAGTCTGTTCTGTTCTGGTCCACTAATCTCTAGATGAGTCTATTCTGGTCCACTAATCTCTAGATGAGTCTGATCTGGTCCACTAATCTCTAGATGAGTCTGTTCTGGTCCACTAATCTCTAGATGAGTCTGTTCTGGTCCACTAATCTCTAGATGAGTCTGTTCTGTTCTGGTCCACTAATCTCTAGATGAGTCTGTTCGGTTCTGGTCCACTAATCTCTAGATGAGTCTGTTCTGTTCTGGTCCACTAATCGCTAGATGAGTCTGTTCTGGTCCAATAATCTATAGATGACTCTGTTCTGGTCCACTAATCTATAGATGACTCTGTTCTGTTCTGGTCCACTAATCTCTAGATGAGTCTATTCTGGTCCACTACTCTCTAGATGAGTCTGTTCTGGTCCACTAATCTCTAGATGAGTCTGTTCTGGTCCACTATTCTCTAGATGAGTCTGATCTGGTCCACTAATCTCTAGATGAGTCTGTTCTGGTCCACTAATCTCTAGATGAGTCTATTCTGGTCCACTAATCTCTAGATGAGTCTATTCTGGTCCACTAATATCTAGAGGAGTCTGTTCTGGTCCACTAATCTCTAGATGAGACTGTTCTGGTCCACTAATCTCTAAATGAGTCTATTCTGGTCCACTAATCTCTAGATGAGTCTGTTCTGGTCCACTAATCTCTAGATGAGTCTGTTCTGGTCCACTAATCTCTAGATGAGTCTGTTCTGTTCTGGTCCACTAATCTCTAGATGAGTCTATTCTGGTCCACTAATCTCTAGAGGAGTCTGATCTGGTCCACTAATCTCTAGATGAGTCTGTTCTGGTCCACTAATCTCTAGATGAGTCTGTTCTGGTCCACTAATCTCTAGATGAGTCTGTTCTGTTTTGGTCCACTAATCTCTAGATGAGTCTGTTCGGTTCTGGTCCACTGATCTCTAGATGAGTCTGTTCTGTTCTGGTCCAATAATCTATAGATGACTCTGTTCTGGTCCACTAATCTATAGATGACTCTGTTCTGTTCTGGTCCACTAATCTCTAGATGAGTCTATTCTGGTCCACTACTCTCTAGATGAGTCTGTTCTGGTCCACTAATCTCTAGATGAGTCTGTTCTATTCTGGTCCACTAATCTCTAGATGAGTCTGTTCTGTTCTGGTCCACTAATCTCTAGAGGAGTCTGTTCTGGTCCACTAATCTCTAGAGGAGTCTGTTCTGGTCCACTAATCTCTAGATGAGTCTGTTCTGGTCCGCTAATCTCTAGAGGAGTCTGTTCTGGTCCACTAATCTCTAGATGAGTCTGTTCTGGTCCGCTAATCTCTAGATGAGTCTGTTCTGGTCCACTAATCTCTAGATGAGTCTGTTCTGGTCCACTAATCACTAGATGAGTCTGTTCTATTCTGGTCCACTAATCTCTAGATGAGTCTGTTCTGTTCTGGTCCACTAATCTCTAGATGAGTCTGTTCTGTTCTGGTCCATCCATTTCTAGATGAGTCTGTTCTGGTCCACTAATCTCTAGATGAGTCTGTTCTGGTCCACTAATCTCTAGATGAGTTTGTTCTGGTCCACTAATCTCTAGATGAGTCTGTTCTGTTGTGGTCCACTATTCTCTAGATGAGTCTGTTCCGGTCCACTAATCTCTAGAGAAGTCTGTTCTGGTCCACTAATCTCTAGAGGAGTCTGTTCTGGTCCACTAATCTCTAGATGAGTCTGTTCTGTTCTGGTCCACTAATCTCTAGATGAGTCTGTTCTGGTCCACTAACCTCTAGATGTGTCTATTCTGGTCCACTAATCTCTAGATGAGTCTGTTCTGGTCCACTATTCTCTAGATGAGTCTGATCTGGTCCACTAATCTCTAGATGAGTCTGTTCTGGTCCACTAATCTCTAGATGAGTCTATTCTGGTCCACTAATCTCGAGATGAGTCTGTTCTGGTCCACTAATCTCTAGACGAGTCTATTCTGGTCCACTAATCTCTAGACGAGTCTGTTCTGGTCCACTAATCTCTAGATTAGTCTCTTCTGGTCCACTAATCTCTAGATGAGTCTGTTCTGGTCCACTAATCTCTAGATGAGTCTGTTCTGGTCCACTAATCTCTAGATGAGTCTGTTCTGGTCCACTAATCTCTAGATGAGTCTATTCTGGTCCACTAATCTCTAGATGAGTCTGTTTTGTTCTGGTCCACTAATCTCTAGATGAGTCTCTTCTGTTCTGGTCCACTAATCTCTAGATGAGTCTCTTCTGTTCTGGTCCACTAATCTCTAGATGAGTCTGTTCTGGTCCACTAATCTCTAGATGAGTCTGTTCTGTTCTGGTCCACTAATCTCTAGATGAGTCTATTCTGGTCCACTAATCTCTAGATGAGTCTGTTCTGGTCCACTAATCTCTAGATGAGTTTGTTCTGGTCCACTAATCGCTAGATGAGTCTATTCTGGTCCACTAATCTCTAGAGGAGTCTATTCTGGTCCACTAATCTCTAGATGAGTCTGTTCTGGTCCACTAATCTCTAGATGAGTCTGTTCTGGTCCACTATTCTCTAGATGACTCTGATCTGGTCCACTAATCTCTAGATGAGTCTGTTCTGGTCCACTAATCTCTAGATGAGTCTGTTCTGTTCTGGTCCACTAATCTCTAGATGAGTCTATTCTGGTCCACTAATCTCTAGATGAGTCTGTTCTGGTCCACTAATCTCTAGATGAGTCTGTTCTGGTCCACTAATCTCTAGATGAGTCTGTTCTGGTCCACTAATATCTAGATGAGTCTGTTCTGGTCCACTTATCACTAGATTAGTCTTTTCTGGTCCACTAATCTCTAGAGGAGTTTGTTCTGGTCCACTAATCTCTAGACGAGTCTATTCTGGTCCACTAATCTCTAGACGAGTCTGTTCTGGTCCACTAATCTCTAGATTAGTCTCTTCTGGTCCACTAATCTCTAGATGAGTCTGTTCTGGTCCACTAATCTCTAGATGAGTCTGTTCTGGTCCACTAATCTCTAGATGAGTCTGTTCTGGTCCACTAATCTCTAGATGAGTCTATTCTGGTCCACTAATCTCTAGAGGAGTCTGTTTTGTTCTGGTCCACTAATCTCTAGATGAGTCTCTTCTGTTCTGGTCCACTAATCTCTAGATGAGTCTCTTCTGGTCCACTAATCTCTAGATGAGTCTGTTCTGTTCTGGTCCACTAATCTCTAGATGAGTCTATTCTGGTCCACAAATCTCTAGATGAGTCTGTTCTGGTCCACTAATCTCTAGATGAGTTTGTTCTGGTCCACTAATCGCTAGATGAGTCTATTCTGGTCCACTAATCTCTAGATGAGTCTGTTCTGTTCTGGTCCACTAATCTCTAGATGAGTCTGTTCAGTTCTGGTCCACTAATCTCTAGAGGAGTCTGTTCTGGTCCACTAATCTCTAGATGAGTCTGTTCTGGTCTGCTAATCTCTAGAGGAGTCTGTTCTGGTCCACTAATCTCTAGATGAGTCTGTTCTGGTCCGCTAATCTCTAGATGAGTCTGTTCTGGTCCACTAATCTCTAGATGAGTCTGTTCTGGTCCACTAATCTCTAGATGAGTCTGTTCTATTCTGGTCCACTAATCTCTAGATGAGTCTGTTCTGTTCTGGTCCACTAATCTCTAGATGAGTCTATTCTGGTCCACTAATCTCTAGATGAGTCTATTCTGGTCCACTAATATCTAGAGGAGTCTGTTCTGGTCCACTAATCTCTAGATGAGACTGTTCTGGTCCACTAATCTCTAAATGAGTCTATTCTGGTCCACTAATCTCTAGATGAGTCTGTTCTGGTCCACTAATCTCTAGATGAGTCTGTTCTGGTCCACTAATCTCTAGATGAGTCTGTTCTGTTCTGGTCCACTAATCTCTAGATGAGTCTATTCTGGTCCACTAATCTCTAGAGGAGTCTGATCTGGTCCACTAATCTCTAGATGAGTCTGTTCTGGTCCACTAATCTCTAGATGAGTCTGTTCTGTTCCACTAATCTCTAGATGAGTCTGTTCTGTTCTGGTCCACTAATCTCTAGATGAGTCTGTTCGGTTCTGGTCCACTAATCTCTAGATGAGTCTGTTCTGTTCTGGTCCACTAATCGCTAGATGAGTCTTTTCTCGTCCAATAATCTATAGATGACTCTGTTCTGGTCCACTAATCTATAGATGACTCTGTTCTGTTCTGGTCCACTAATCTCTAGATGAGTCTATTCTGGTCCACTACTCTCTAGATGAGTCTGTTCTGGTCCACTAATCTCTAGATGAGTCTGTTCTGTTCTGGTCCACTAATCTCTAGATGAGTCTGTTCTGTTCTGGTCCACTAATCTCTAGAGGAGTCTGTTCTGGTCCACTAATCTCTAGAGGAGTCTGTTCTGGTCCACTAATCTCTAGATGAGTCTGTTCTGGTCCGCTAATCTCTAGAGGAGTCTGTTCTGGTCCACTAATCTCTAGATGAGTCTGTTCTGGTCCGCTAATCTCTAGATGAGTCTGTTCTGGTCCACTAATCTCTAGATGAGTCTGTTCTGGTCCACTAATCACTAGATGAGTCTGTTCTATTCTGGTCCACTAATCTCTAGATGAGTCTGTTCTGTTCTGGTCCACTAATCTCTAGATGAGTCTGTTCTGTTCTGGTCCATCCATTTCTAGATGAGTCTGTTCTGGTCCACTAATCTCTAGATGAGTCTGTTCTGGTCCACTAATCTCTAGATGAGTTTGTTCTGGTCCACTAATCTCTAGATGAGTCTGTTCTGTTGTGGTCCACTATTCTCTAGATGAGTCTGTTCCGGTCCACTAATCTCTAGAGAAGTCTGTTCTGGTCCACTAATCTCTAGAGGAGTCTGTTCTGGTCCACTAATCTCTAGATGAGTCTGTTCTGTTCTGGTCCACTAATCTCTAGATGAGTCTGTTCTGGTCCACTAACCTCTAGATGTGTCTATTCTGGTCCACTAATCTCTAGATGAGTCTGTTCTGGTCCACTATTCTCTAGATGAGTCTGATCTGGTCCACTAATCTCTAGATGAGTCTGTTCTGGTCCACTAATCTCTAGATGAGTCTATTCTGGTCCACTAATCTCTAGATGAGTCTATTCTGGTCCACTAATCTCTAGATGAGTCTGTTCTGGTCCACTAATCTCTAGATGAGTCTGTTCTGTTCTGGTCCACTAATCTCTAGATGAGTATGTGCTGTTCTGGTCCACTAATCTCTAGAGGAGTCTATTCTGGTCCACTAATCTCTAGATGAGTCTGTTCTGGTCCGCTAATCTCTAGAGGAGTCTGTTCTGGTCCACTTATCACTAGATTAGTCTTTTCTGGTCCACTAATCTCGAGATGAGTCTGTTCTGGTCCACTAATCTCTAGACGAGTCTATTCTGGTCCACTAATCTCTAGACGAGTCTGTTCTGGTCCACTAATCTCTAGATTAGTCTCTTCTGGTCCACTAATCTCTAGATGAGTCTGTTCTGGTCCACTAATCTCTAGATGAGTCTGTTCTGGTCCACTAATCTCTAGATGAGTCTGTTCTGGTCCACTAATCTCTAGATGAGTCTATTCTGGTCCACTAATCTCTAGATGAGTCTGTTCTGTTCTGGTCCACTAATCTCTAGATGAGTCTATTCTGGTCCACTAATCTCTAGATGAGTCTGTTCTGGTCCACTAATCTCTAGATGAGTCTGTTCTGGTCCACTAATCTCTAGATGAGTCTGTTCTGGTCCACTAATATCTAGATGAGTCTGTTCTGGTCCACTTATCACTAGATTAGTCTTTTCTGGTCCACTAATCTCTAGATGAGTCTGTTCTGGTCCACTAATCTCTAGAGGAGTTTGTTCTGGTCCACTAATCTCTAGACGAGTCTATTCTGGTCCACTAATCTCTAGACGAGTCTGTTCTGGTCCACTAATCTCTAGATTAGTCTCTTCTGGTCCACTAATCTCTAGATGAGTCTGTTCTGGTCCACTAATCTCTAGATGAGTCTGTTCTGGTCCACTAATCTCTAGATGAGTCTGTTCTGGTCCACTAATCTCTAGATGAGTCTATTCTGGTCCACTAATCTCTAGAGGAGTCTGTTTTGTTCTGGTCCACTAATCTCTAGATGAGTCTCTTCTGTTCTGGTCCACTAATCTCTAGATGAGTCTCTTCTGGTCCACTAATCTCTAGATGAGTCTGTTCTGTTCTGGTCCACTAATCTCTAGATGAGTCTATTCTGGTCCACAAATCTCTAGATGAGTCTGTTCTGGTCCACTAATCTCTAGATGAGTTTGTTCTGGTCCACTAATCGCTAGATGAGTCTATTCTGGTCCACTAATCTCTAGATGAGTCTGTTCTGGTCCACTAATCTCTAGATGAGTCTGTTCTGGTCCACTATTCTCTAGATGAGTCTGATCTGGTCCACTAATCTCTAGATGAGTCTGTTCTGGTCCACTAATCTCTAGATGAGTCTATTCTGGTCCACTAATCTCTAGATGAGTCTATTCTGGTCCACTAATATCTAGAGGAGTCTGTTCTGGTCCACTAATCTCTAGAGGAGACTGTTCTGGTCCACTAATCTCTACATGAGTCTATTCTGGTCCACTAATCTCTAGATGAGTCTGTTCTGGTCCACTAATCTCTAGATGAGTCTGTTCTGGTCCACTAATCTCTAGATGAGTCTGTTCTGTTCTGGTCCACTAATCTCTAGATGAGTCTGTTCAGTTCTGGTCCACTAATCTCTAGAGGAGTCTGTTCTGGTCCACTAATCTCTAGAGGAGTCTGTTCTGGTCCACTAATCTCTAGATGAGTCTGTTCTGGTCCGCTAATCTCTAGAGGAGTCTGTTCTGGTCCACTAATCTCTAGATGAGTCTGTTCTGGTCCGCTAATCTCTAGATGAGTCTGTTCTGGTCCACTAATCTCTAGATGAGTCTGTTCTGGTCCACTAATCTCTAGATGAGTCTGTTCTATTCTGGTCCACTAATCTCTAGATGAGTCTGTTCTGTTCTGGTCCACTAATCTCTAGATGAGTCTATTCTGGTCCACTAATCTCTAGATGAGTCTATTCTGGTCCACTAATATCTAGAGGAGTCTGTTCTGGTCCACTAATCTCTAGATGAGACTGTTCTGGTCCACTAATCTCTAAATGAGTCTATTCTGGTCCACTAATCTCTAGATGAGTCTGTTCTGGTCCACTAATCTCTAGATGAGTCTGTTCTGGTCCACTAATCTCTAGATGAGTCTGTTCTGTTCTGGTCCACTAATCTCTAGATGAGTCTATTCTGGTCCACTAATCTCTAGAGGAGTCTGATCTGGTCCACTAATCTCTAGATGAGTCTGTTCTGGTCCACTAATCTCTAGATGAGTCTGTTCTGTTCCACTAATCTCTAGATGAGTCTGTTCTGTTCTGGTCCACTAATCTCTAGATGAGTCTGTTCGGTTCTGGTCCACTAATCTCTAGATGAGTCTGTTCTGTTCTGGTCCACTAATCGCTAGATGAGTCTGTTCTCGTCCAATAATCTATAGATGACTCTGTTCTGGTCCACTAATCTATAGATGACTCTGTTCTGTTCTGGTCCACTAATCTCTAGATGAGTCTATTCTGGTCCACTACTCTCTAGATGAGTCTGTTCTGGTCCACTAATCTCTAGATGAGTCTGTTCTGTTCTGGTCCACTAATCTCTAGATGAGTCTGTTCTGTTCTGGTCCACTAATCTCTAGAGGAGTCTGTTCTGGTCCACTAATCTCTAGAGGAGTCTGTTCTGGTCCACTAATCTCTAGATGAGTCTGTTCTGGTCCGCTAATCTCTAGAGGAGTCTGTTCTGGTCCACTAATCTCTAGATGAGTCTGTTCTGGTCCGCTAATCTCTAGATGAGTCTGTTCTGGTCCACTAATCTCTAGATGAGTCTGTTCTGGTCCACTAATCACTAGATGAGTCTGTTCTATTCTGGTCCACTAATCTCTAGATGAGTCTGTTCTGTTCTGGTCCACTAATCTCTAGATGAGTCTGTTCTGTTCTGGTCCATCCATTTCTAGATGAGTCTGTTCTGGTCCACTAATCTCTAGATGAGTCTGTTCTGGTCCACTAATCTCTAGATGAGTTTGTTCTGGTCCACTAATCTCTAGATGAGTCTGTTCTGTTGTGGTCCACTATTCTCTAGATGAGTCTGTTCCGGTCCACTAATCTCTAGAGAAGTCTGTTCTGGTCCACTAATCTCTAGAGGAGTCTGTTCTGGTCCACTAATCTCTAGATGAGTCTGTTCTGTTCTGGTCCACTAATCTCTAGATGAGTCTGTTCTGGTCCACTAACCTCTAGATGTGTCTATTCTGGTCCACTAATCTCTAGATGAGTCTGTTCTGGTCCACTATTCTCTAGATGAGTCTGATCTGGTCCACTAATCTCTAGATGAGTCTGTTCTGGTCCACTAATCTCTAGATGAGTCTATTCTGGTCCACTAATCTCTAGATGAGTCTATTCTGGTCCACTAATCTCTAGATGAGTCTGTTCTGGTCCACTAATCTCTAGATGAGTCTGTTCTGTTCTGGTCCACTAATCTCTAGATGAGTATGTGCTGTTCTGGTCCACTAATCTCTAGAGGAGTCTATTCTGGTCCACTAATCTCTAGATGAGTCTGTTCTGGTCCGCTAATCTCTAGAGGAGTCTGTTCTGGTCCACTTATCACTAGATTAGTCTTTTCTGGTCCACTAATCTCGAGATGAGTCTGTTCTGGTCCACTAATCTCTAGACGAGTCTATTCTGGTCCACTAATCTCTAGACGAGTCTGTTCTGGTCCACTAATCTCTAGATTAGTCTCTTCTGGTCCACTAATCTCTAGATGAGTCTGTTCTGGTCCACTAATCTCTAGATGAGTCTGTTCTGGTCCACTAATCTCTAGATGAGTCTGTTCTGGTCCACTAATCTCTAGATGAGTCTATTCTGGTCCACTAATCTCTAGATGAGTCTGTTTTGTTCTGGTCCACTAATCTCTAGATGAGTCTCTTCTGTTCTGGTCCACTAATCTCTAGATGAGTCTCTTCTGTTCTGGTCCACTAATCTCTAGATGAGTCTGTTCTGGTCCACTAATCTCTAGATGAGTCTGTTCTGTTCTGGTCCACTAATCTCTAGATGAGTCTATTCTGGTCCACTAATCTCTAGATGAGTCTGTTCTGGTCCACTAATCTCTAGATGAGTTTGTTCTGGTCCACTAATCGCTAGATGAGTCTATTCTGGTCCACTAATCTCTAGAGGAGTCTATTCTGGTCCACTAATCTCTAGATGAGTCTGTTCTGGTCCACTAATCTCTAGATGAGTCTGTTCTGGTCCACTATTCTCTAGATGACTCTGATCTGGTCCACTAATCTCTAGATGAGTCTGTTCTGGTCCACTAATCTCTAGATGAGTCTGTTCTGTTCTGGTCCACTAATCTCTAGATGAGTCTATTCTGGTCCACTAATCTCTAGATGAGTCTGTTCTGGTCCACTAATCTCTAGATGAGTCTGTTCTGGTCCACTAATCTCTAGATGAGTCTGTTCTGGTCCACTAATATCTAGATGAGTCTGTTCTGGTCCACTTATCACTAGATTAGTCTTTTCTGGTCCACTAATCTCTAGATGAGTCTGTTCTGGTCCACTAATCTCTAGAGGAGTTTGTTCTGGTCCACTAATCTCTAGACGAGTCTATTCTGGTCCACTAATCTCTAGACGAGTCTGTTCTGGTCCACTAATCTCTAGATTAGTCTCTTCTGGTCCACTAATCTCTAGATGAGTCTGTTCTGGTCCACTAATCTCTAGATGAGTCTGTTCTGGTCCACTAATCTCTAGATGAGTCTGTTCTGGTCCACTAATCTCTAGATGAGTCTATTCTGGTCCACTAATCTCTAGAGGAGTCTGTTTTGTTCTGGTCCACTAATCTCTAGATGAGTCTCTTCTGTTCTGGTCCACTAATCTCTAGATGAGTCTCTTCTGGTCCACTAATCTCTAGATGAGTCTGTTCTGTTCTGGTCCACTAATCTCTAGATGAGTCTATTCTGGTCCACAAATCTCTAGATGAGTCTGTTCTGGTCCACTAATCTCTAGATGAGTTTGTTCTGGTCCACTAATCGCTAGATGAGTCTATTCTGGTCCACTAATCTCTAGATGAGTCTGTTCTGGTCCACTAATCTCTAGATGAGTCTGTTCTGGTCCACTATTCTCTAGATGAGTCTGATCTGGTCCACTAATCTCTAGATGAGTCTGTTCTGGTCCACTAATCTCTAGATGAGTCTATTCTGGTCCACTAATCTCTAGATGAGTCTATTCTGGTCCACTAATATCTAGAGGAGTCTGTTCTGGTCCACTAATCTCTAGAGGAGACTGTTCTGGTCCACTAATCTCTACATGAGTCTATTCTGGTCCACTAATCTCTAGATGAGTCTGTTCTGGTCCACTAATCTCTAGATGAGTCTGTTCTGGTCCACTAATCTCTAGATGAGTCTGTTCTGTTCTGGTCCACTAATCTCTAGATGAGTCTGTTCAGTTCTGGTCCACTAATCTCTAGAGGAGTCTGTTCTGGTCCACTAATCTCTAGAGGAGTCTGTTCTGGTCCACTAATCTCTAGATGAGTCTGTTCTGGTCCGCTAATCTCTAGAGGAGTCTGTTCTGGTCCACTAATCTCTAGATGAGTCTGTTCTGGTCTTCTAATCTCTAGATGAGTCTGTTCTGGTCCACTAATCTCTAGATGAGTCTGTTCTGGTCCACTAATCTCTAGATGAGTCTGTTCTATTCTGGTCCACTAATCTCTAGATGAGTCTGTTCTGTTCTGGTCCACTAATCTCTAGATGAGTCTATTCTGGTCCACTAATCTCTAGATGAGTCTATTCTGGTCCACTAATATCTAGAGGAGTCTGTTCTGGTCCACTAATCTCTAGATGAGACTGTTCTGGTCCACTAATCTCTAAATGAGTCTATTCTGGTCCACTAATCTCTAGATGAGTCTGTTCTGGTCCACTAATCTCTAGATGAGTCTGTTCTGGTCCACTAATCTCTAGATGAGTCTGTTCTGTTCTGGTCCACTAATCTCTAGATGAGTCTATTCTGGTCCACTAATCTCTAGAGGAGTCTGATCTTGTCCACTAATCTCTAGATGAGTCTGTTCTGGTCCACTAATCTCTAGATGAGTCTGTTCTGTTCCACTAATCTCTAGATGAGTCTGTTCTGTTCTGGTCCACTAATCTCTAGATGAGTCTGTTCGGTTCTGGTCCACTAATCTCTAGATGAGTCTGTTCTGTTCTGGTCCACTAATCGCTAGATGAGTCTATTCTGGTCCACTAATCTCTAGATGAGTCTGTTCTGGTCCACTAATCTCTAGATGAGTCTGTTCTGGTCCACTAATCTCTAGATGAGTCTGTTCTGGTCCACTAATATCTAGATGAGTCTGTTCTGGTCCACTTATCACTAGATTAGTCTTTTCTGGTCCACTAATCTCTAGATGAGTCTGTTCTGGTCCACTAATCTCTAGAGGAGTTTGTTCTGGTCCACTAATCTCTAGACGAGTCTATTCTGGTCCACTAATCTCTAGACGAGTCTGTTCTGGTCCACTAATCTCTAGATTAGTCTCTTCTGGTCCACTAATCTCTAGATGAGTCTGTTCTGGTCCACTAATCTCTAGATGAGTCTGTTCTGGTCCACTAATCTCTAGATGAGTCTGTTCTGGTCCACTAATCTCTAGATGAGTCTATTCTGGTCCACTAATCTCTAGAGGAGTCTGTTTTGTTCTGGTCCACTAATCTCTAGATGAGTCTCTTCTGTTCTGGTCCACTAATCTCTAGATGAGTCTCTTCTGGTCCACTAATCTCTAGATGAGTCTGTTCTGTTCTGGTCCACTAATCTCTAGATGAGTCTATTCTGGTCCACAAATCTCTAGATGAGTCTGTTCTGGTCCACTAATCTCTAGATGAGTTTGTTCTGGTCCACTAATCGCTAGATGAGTCTATTCTGGTCCACTAATCTCTAGATGAGTCTGTTCTGGTCCACTAATCTCTAGATGAGTCTGTTCTGGTCCACTATTCTCTAGATGAGTCTGATCTGGTCCACTAATCTCTAGATGAGTCTGTTCTGGTCCACTAATCTCTAGATGAGTCTATTCTGGTCCACTAATCTCTAGATGAGTCTATTCTGGTCCACTAATATCTAGAGGAGTCTGTTCTGGTCCACTAATCTCTAGAGGAGACTGTTCTGGTCCACTAATCTCTACATGAGTCTATTCTGGTCCACTAATCTCTAGATGAGTCTGTTCTGGTCCACTAATCTCTAGATGAGTCTGTTCTGGTCCACTAATCTCTAGATGAGTCTGTTCTGTTCTGGTCCACTAATCTCTAGATGAGTCTGTTCAGTTCTGGTCCACTAATCTCTAGAGGAGTCTGTTCTGGTCCACTAATCTCTAGAGGAGTCTGTTCTGGTCCACTAATCTCTAGATGAGTCTGTTCTGGTCCGCTAATCTCTAGAGGAGTCTGTTCTGGTCCACTAATCTCTAGATGAGTCTGTTCTGGTCTTCTAATCTCTAGATGAGTCTGTTCTGGTCCACTAATCTCTAGATGAGTCTGTTCTGGTCCACTAATCTCTAGATGAGTCTGTTCTATTCTGGTCCACTAATCTCTAGATGAGTCTGTTCTGTTCTGGTCCACTAATCTCTAGATGAGTCTATTCTGGTCCACTAATCTCTAGATGAGTCTATTCTGGTCCACTAATATCTAGAGGAGTCTGTTCTGGTCCACTAATCTCTAGATGAGACTGTTCTGGTCCACTAATCTCTAAATGAGTCTATTCTGGTCCACTAATCTCTAGATGAGTCTGTTCTGGTCCACTAATCTCTAGATGAGTCTGTTCTGGTCCACTAATCTCTAGATGAGTCTGTTCTGTTCTGGTCCACTAATCTCTAGATGAGTCTATTCTGGTCCACTAATCTCTAGAGGAGTCTGATCTGGTCCACTAATCTCTAGATGAGTCTGTTCTGGTCCACTAATCTCTAGATGAGTCTGTTCTGTTCCACTAATCTCTAGATGAGTCTGTTCTGTTCTGGTCCACTAATCTCTAGATGAGTCTGTTCGGTTCTGGTCCACTAATCTCTAGATGAGTCTGTTCTGTTCTGGTCCACTAATCGCTAGATGAGTCTGTTCTCGTCCAATAATCTATAGATGACTCTGTTCTGGTCCACTAATCTATAGATGACTCTGTTCTGTTCTGGTCCACTAATCTCTAGATGAGTCTATTCTGGTCCACTACTCTCTAGATGAGTCTGTTCTGGTCCACTAATCTCTAGATGAGTCTGTTCTGTTCTGGTCCACTAATCTCTAGATGAGTCTGTTCTGTTCTGGTCCACTAATCTCTAGAGGAGTCTGTTCTTGTCCACTAATCTCTAGAGGAGTCTGTTCTGGTCCACTAATCTCTAGATGAGTCTGTTCTGGTCCGCTAATCTCTAGAGGAGTCTGTTCTGGTCCACTAATCTCTAGATGAGTCTGTTCTGGTCCGCTAATCTCTAGATGAGTCTGTTCTGGTCCACTAATCTCTAGATGAGTCTGTCCTGGTCCACTAATCACTAGATGAGTCTGTTCTATTCTGGTCCACTAATCTCTAGATGAGTCTGTTCTGGTCCACTAATCTCTAGATGAGTCTGTTCTGGTCCACTAATCTCTAGATGAGTCTATTCTGGTCCACTAATCTCTAGATGAGTCTGTTCTGGTCCACTAATCTCTAGATGAGTCTGTTCTGTTCTGGTCCACTAATCTCTAGATGAGTATGTGCTGTTCTGGTCCACTAATCTCTAGAGGAGTCTATTCTGGTCCACTAATCTCTAGATGAGTCTGTTCTGGTCCGCTAATCTCTAGAGGAGTCTGTTCTGGTCCACTTATCACTAGATTAGTCTTTTCTGGTCCACTAATCTCGAGATGAGTCTGTTCTGGTCCACTAATCTCTAGACGAGTCTATTCTGGTCCACTAATCTCTAGACGAGTCTGTTCCGGTCCACTAATCTCTAGATTAGTCTCTTCTGGTCCACTAATCTCTAGATGAGTCTGTTCTGGTCCACTAATCTCTAGATGAGTCTGTTCTGGTCCACTAATCTCTAGATGAGTCTGTTCTGGTCCACTAATCTCTAGATGAGTCTATTCTGGTCCACTAATCTCTAGATGAGTCTGTTTTGTTCTGGTCCACTAATCTCTAGATGAGTCTCTTCTGTTCTGGTCCACTAATCTCTAGATGAGTCTCTTCTGTTCTGGTCCACTAATCTCTAGATGAGTCTGTTCTGGTCCACTAATCTCTAGATGAGTCTGTTCTGTTCTGGTCCACTAATCTCTAGATGAGTCTATTCTGGTCCACTAATCTCTAGATGAGTCTGTTCTGGTCCACTAATCTCTAGATGAGTTTGTTCTGGTCCACTAATCGCTAGACGAGTCTATTCTGGTCCACTAATCTCTAGAGGAGTCTATTCTGGTCCACTAATCTCTAGATGAGTCTGTTCTGGTCCACTAATCTCTAGATGAGTCTGTTCTGGTCCACTATTCTCTAGATGACTCTGATCTGGTCCACTAATCTCTAGATGAGTCTGTTCTGGTCCACTAATCTCTAGATGAGTCTGTTCTGTTCTGGTCCACTAATCTCTAGATGAGTCTATTCTGGTCCACTAATCTCTAGATGAGTCTGTTCTGGTCCACTAATCTCTAGATGAGTCTGTTCTGGTCCACTAATCTCTAGATGAGTCTGTTCTGGTCCACTAATCTCTAGATGAGTCTGTTCTGGTCCACTAATCTCTAGATGAGTCTATTCTGGTCCACTAATCTCTAGAGGAGTCTGTTTTGTTCTGGTCCACTAATCTCTAGATGAGTCTCTTCTGTTCTGGTCCACTAATCTCTAGATGAGTCTCTTCTGGTCCACTAATCTCTAGATGAGTCTGTTCTGTTCTGGTCCACTAATCTCTAGATGAGTCTATTCTGGTCCACAAATCTCTAGATGAGTCTGTTCTGGTCCACTAATCTCTAGATGAGTTTGTTCTGGTCCACTAATCGCTAGATGAGTCTATTCTGGTCCACTAATCTCTAGATGAGTCTGTTCTGGTCCACTAATCTCTAGATGAGTCTGTTCTGGTCCACTATTCTCTAGATGAGTCTGATCTGGTCCACTAATCTCTAGATGAGTCTGTTCTGGTCCACTAATCTCTAGATGAGTCTATTCTGGTCCACTAATCTCTAGATGAGTCTATTCTGGTCCACTAATATCTAGAGGAGTCTGTTCTGGTCCACTAATCTCTAGAGGAGACTGTTCTGGTCCACTAATCTCTACATGAGTCTATTCTGGTCCACTAATCTCTAGATGAGTCTGTTCTGGTCCACTAATCTCTAGATGAGTCTGTTCTGGTCCACTAATCTCTAGATGAGTCTGTTCTGTTCTGGTCCACTAATCTCTAGATGAGTCTGTTCAGTTCTGGTCCACTAATCTCTAGAGGAGTCTGTTCTGGTCCACTAATCTCTAGAGGAGTCTGTTCTGGTCCACTAATCTCTAGATGAGTCTGTTCTGGTCCGCTAATCTCTAGAGGAGTCTGTTCTGGTCCACTAATCTCTAGATGAGTCTGTTCTGGTCTTCTAATCTCTAGATGAGTCTGTTCTGGTCCACTAATCTCTAGATGAGTCTGTTCTGGTCCACTAATCTCTAGATGAGTCTGTTCTATTCTGGTCCACTAATCTCTAGATGAGTCTGTTCTGTTCTGGTCCACTAATCTCTAGATGAGTCTATTCTGGTCCACTAATCTCTAGATGAGTCTATTCTGGTCCACTAATATCTAGAGGAGTCTGTTCTGGTCCACTAATCTCTAGATGAGACTGTTCTGGTCCACTAATCTCTAAATGAGTCTATTCTGGTCCACTAATCTCTAGATGAGTCTGTTCTGGTCCACTAATCTCTAGATGAGTCTGTTCTGGTCCACTAATCTCTAGATGAGTCTGTTCTGTTCTGGTCCACTAATCTCTAGATGAGTCTATTCTGGTCAACTAATCTCTAGAGGAGTCTGATCTGGTCCACTAATCTCTAGATGAGTCTGTTCTGGTCCACTAATCTCTAGATGAGTCTGTTCTGTTCCACTAATCTCTAGATGAGTCTGTTCTGTTCTGGTCCACTAATCTCTAGATGAGTCTGTTCGGTTCTGGTCCACTAATCTCTAGATGAGTCTGTTCTGTTCTGGTCCACTAATCGCTAGATGAGTCTGTTCTCGTCCAATAATCTATAGATGACTCTGTTCTGGTCCACTAATCTATAGATGACTCTGTTCTGTTCTGGTCCACTAATCTCTAGATGAGTCTATTCTGGTCCACTACTCTCTAGATGAGTCTGTTCTGGTCCACTAATCTCTAGATGAGTCTGTTCTGTTCTGGTCCACTAATCTCTAGATGAGTCTGTTCTGTTCTGGTCCACTAATCTCTAGAGGAGTCTGTTCTTGTCCACTAATCTCTAGAGGAGTCTGTTCTGGTCCAATAATCTCTAGATGAGTCTGTTCTGGTCCGCTAATCTCTAGAGGAGTCTGTTCTGGTCCACTAATCTCTAGATGAGTCTGTTCTGGTCCGCTAATCTCTAGATGAGTCTGTTCTGGTCCACTAATCTCTAGATGAGTCTGTTCTGGTCCACTAATCACTAGATGAGTCTGTTCTATTCTGGTCCACTAATCTCTAGATGAGTCTGTTCTGTTCTGGTCCACTAATCTCTAGATGAGTCTGTTCTGTTCTGGTCCATCCATTTCTAGATGAGTCTGTTCTGGTCCACTAATCTCTAGATGAGTCTGTTCTGGTCCACTAATCTCTAGATGAGTCTGTTCTGGTCCACTAATCTCTAGATGAGTCTGTTCTGGTCCACTAATCTCTAGATGAGTCTGTTCTGTTGTGGTCCACTATTCTCTAGATGAGTCTGTTCTGGTCAACTAATCTCTAGAGAAGTCTGTTCTGGTCCACTAATCTCTAGAGGAGTCTGTTCTGGTCCACTAATCTCTAGATGAGTCTGTTCTGTTCTGGTCCACTAATCTCTAGATGAGTCTGTTCTGGTCCACTAACCTCTAGATGTGTCTATTCTTGTCCACTAATCTCTAGATGAGTCTGTTCTGGTCCACTATTCTCTAGATGAGTCTGATCTGGTCCACTAATCTCTAGATGAGTCTGTTCTGGTCCACTAATCTCTAGATGAGTCTATTCTGGTCCACTAATCTCTAGATGAGTCTATTCTGGTCCACTAATCTCTAGATGAGTCTGTTCTGGTCCACTAATCTCTAGATGAGTATGTGCTGTTCTGGTCCACTAATCTCTAGAGGAGTCTATTCTGGTCCACTAATCTCTAGATGAGTCTGTTCTGGTCCGCTAATCTCTAGAGGAGTCTGTTCTGGTCCACTAATCTCTAGATGAGTCTGTTCTGGTCCACTAATCTCTAGATGAGTCTGTTCTGGTCCACTAATATCTAGATGAGTCTGTTCTGGTCCACTTATCACTAGATTAGTCTTTTCTGGTCCACTAATCTCTAGATGAGTCTGTTCTGGTCCACTAATCTCTAGATGAGTTTGTTCTGGTCCACTAATCTCTAGACGAGTCTATTCTGGTCCACTAATCTCTAGACGAGTCTGTTCTGGTCCACTAATCTCTAGATTAGTCTCTTCTGGTCCACTAATCTCTAGATGAGTCTGTTCTGGTCCACTAATCTCTAGATGAGTCTGTTCTGGTCCACTAATATCTAGATGAGTCTGTTCTGGTCTACTAATCTCTAGATGAGTCTGTTCTGGTCCACTAATCTCTAGATGAGTCTGTTTTGTTCTGGTCCACTAATCTCTAGATGAGTCTCTTCTGTTCTGGTCCACTAATCTCTAGATGAGTCTGTTCTGGTCCACTAATCTCTAGATGAGTCTGTTCTGTTCTGGTCCACTAATCTCTAGATGAGTATTTTCTGGTCCACGAATCTCTAGATGAGTCTGTTCTGGTCCACTAATCTCTAGATGAGTTTGTTCTGGTCCACTAATCGCTAGATGAGTCTATTCTGGTCCACTAATCTCTAGAGGAGTCTATTCTGGTCCACTAATCTCTAGATGAGTCTGTTCTGGTCCACTAATCTCTAGATGAGTCTGTTCTGGTCCACTATTCTCTAGATGAGTCTGATCTGGTCCACTATTCTCTAGATGAGTCTGATCTGGTCCACTAATCTCTAGATGAGTCTGTTCTGGTCCACTAATCTCTAGATGAGTCTATTCTGGTCCACTAATCTCTAGATGAGTCTGTTCTGGTCCACTAATCTCTAGATGAGTCTGTTCTGTTCTGGTCCACTAATCTCTAGATGAGTCTATTCTGGTCCACTAATCTCTAGAGGAGTCTGATCTGGTCCACTAATCTCTAGATGAGTCTGTTCTGGTCCACTAATCTCTAGATGAGTCTGTTCTGGTCCACTAATCTCTAGATGAGTCTGTTCTGTTCTGGTCCACTAATCTCTAGATGAGTCTATTCTGGTCCACTAATCTCTAGAGGAGTCTGTTCTGGTCCACTAATCTCTAGATGAGTCTGTTCTGTTCTGGTCCACTAATCTCTAGATAAGTCTGTTCGGTTCTGGTCCACTAATCTCTAGATGAGTCTGTTCTGGTCCACTAATCTCTAGATGAGTCTATTCTGGTCCACTAATCTCTAGATGAGTCTGTTCTGGTCCACTAATCTCTAGATGAGTCTGTTCTGTTCTGGTCCACTAATCTCTAGATGAGTATGTGCTGTTCTGGTCCACTAATCTCTAGAGGAGTCTATTCTGGTCCACTAATCTCTAGATGAGTCTGTTCTGGTCCGCTAATCTCTAGAGGAGTCTGTTCTGGTCCACTTATCACTAGATTAGTCTTTTCTGGTCCACTAATCTCGAGATGAGTCTGTTCTGGTCCACTAATCTCTAGACGAGTCTATTCTGGTCCACTAATCTCTAGACGAGTCTGTTCCGGTCCACTAATCTCTAGATTAGTCTCTTCTGGTCCACTAATCTCTAGATGAGTCTGTTCTGGTCCACTAATCTCTAGATGAGTCTGTTCTGGTCCACTAATCTCTAGATGAGTCTGTTCTGGTCCACTAATCTCTAGATGAGTCTATTCTGGTCCACTAATCTCTAGATGAGTCTATTTTGTTCTGGTCCACTAATCTCTAGATGAGTCTCTTCTGTTCTGGTCCACTAATCTCTAGATGAGTCTCTTCTGTTCTGGTCCACTAATCTCTAGATGAGTCTGTTCTGGTCCACTAATCTCTAGATGAGTCTGTTCTGTTCTGGTCCACTAATCTCTAGATGAGTCTATTCTGGTCCACTAATCTCTAGAGGAGTCTGTTCTGGTCCACTAATCTCTAGATGAGTCTGTTCTGTTCTGGTCCACTAATCTCTAGATAAGTCTGTTCGGTTCTGGTCCACTAATCTCTAGATGAGTCTGTTCTGTTCTGGTCCACTAATCGCTAGATGAGTCTGTTCTGGTCCAATAATCTATAGATGACTCTGTTCTGGTCCACTAATCTATAGATTACTCTGTTCTGTTCTGGTCCACTAATCTCTAGATGAGTCTATTCTGGTCCACTACTCTCTAGATGAGTCTGTTCTGGTCCACTAATCTCTAGATGAGTCTGTTCTGTTCTGGTCCACTAATCTCTAGAGGAGTCTGTTCTGGTCCAATAATCTCTAGAGGAGTCTGTTCTGGTCCACTAATCTCTAGATGAGTCTGTTCTGGTCCGCTAATCTCTAGAGGAGTCTGTTCTGGTCCACTAATCTCTAGATGAGTCTGTTCTGGTCCGCTAATCTCTAGATGAGTCTGTTCTGGTCCACTAATCTCTAGATGAGTCTGTTCTGGTCCACTAATCTCTAGATGAGTCTGTTCTATTCTGGTCCACTAATCTCTAGATGAGTCTGTTCTGTTCTGGTCCACTAATCTCTAGATGAGTCTGTTCTGTTCTGGTCCATCCATTTCTAGATGAGTCTGTTCTGGTCCACTAATCTCTAGATGAGTCTGTTCTGGTCCACTAATCTCTAGATGAGTCTGTTCTGGTCCACTAATCTCTAGATGAGTCTGTTCTGTTGTGATCCACTTTTCTCTAGATGAGTCTGTTCTGGTCCACTAATCTCTAGAGAAGTCTGTTCTGGTCCACTAATCTCTAGAGGGGTCTGTTCTGGTCCACTAATCTCTAGATGAGTCTGTTCTGTTATCGTCCACTAATCTCTAGATGAGTCTGTTCTGGTCCACTAACCTCTAGATGAGTCTATTCTGGTCCACTAATCTCTAGATGAGTCTGTTCTGGTCCACTATTCTCTAGATGAGTCTGATCTGGTCCACTAATCTCTAGATGAGTCTGTTCTGGTCCACTAATCTCTAGATTAGTCTCTTCTGGTCCACTAATCTCTAGATGAGTCTGTTCTGGTCCACTAATCTCTAGATGAGTCTGTTCTGGTCCACTAATCTCTAGATGAGTCTATTCTGGTCCACTAATCTCTAGATGAGTCTGTTTTGTTCTGGTCCACTAATCTCTAGATGAGTCTCTTCTGTTCTGGTCCACTAATCTCTAGATGAGTCTCTTCTGTTCTGGTCCACTAATCTCTAGATGAGTCTCTTCTGTTCTGGTCCACTAATCTCTAGATGAGTCTGTTCTGGTCCACTAATCTCTAGATGAGTCTGTTCTGTTCTGGTCCACTAATCTCTAGATGAGTCTATTCTGGTCCACTAATCTCTAGATGAGTCTGTTCTGGTCCACTAATCTCTAGATGAGTTTGTTCTGGTCCACTAATCGCTAGATGAGTCTATTCTGGTCCACTAATCTCTAGTGGAGTCTATTCTGGTCCACTAATCTCTAGATGAGTCTGTTCTGGTCCACTAATCTCTAGATGAGTCTGTTCTGGTCCACTATTCTCTAGATGAGTCTGATCTGGTCCACTAATCTCTAGATGAGTCTGTTCTGGTCCACTAATCTCTAGATGAGTCTATTCTGGTCCACTAATCTCTAGATGAGTCTATTCTGGTCCACTAATATCTAGAGGAGTCTGTTCTGGTCCACTAATCTCTAGATGAGACTGTTCTGGTCCACTAATCTCTAAATGAGTCTATTCTGGTCCACTAATCTCTAGATGAGTCTGTTCTGGTCCACTAATCTCTAGATGAGTCTGTTCTGTTCTGGTCCACTAATCTCTAGATGAGTCTATTCTGGTCCACTAATCTCTAGAGGAGTCTGATCTGGTCCACTAATCTCTAGATGAGTCTGTTCTGGTCCACTAATCTCTAGATGAGTCTGTTCTGGTCCACTAATCTCTAGATGAGTCTGTTCTGTTCTGGTCCACTAATCTCTAGATGAGTCTGTTCGGTTCTGGTCCACTAATCTCTAGATGAGTCTGTTCTGTTCTGGTCCACTAATCGCTAGATGAGTCTGTTCTGGTCCAATAATCTATAGATGACTCTGTTCTGGTCCACTAATCTATAGATGACTCTGTTCTGTTCTGGTCCACTAATCTCTAGATGAGTCTATTCTGGTCCACTACTCTCTAGATGAGTCTGTTCTGGTCCACTAATCTCTAGATGAGTCTGTTCTGTTCTGGTCCACTAATCTCTAGATGAGTCTGTTCTGTTCTGTTCCACTAATCTCTAGAGGAGTCTGTTCTGGTCCACTAATCTCTAGAGGAGTCTGTTCTGGTCCACTAATCTCTAGATGAGTCTGTTCTGGTCCGCTAATCTCTAGATGAGTCTGTTCTGGTCCACTAATCTCTAGATGAGTCTGTTCTGGTCCACTAATCTCTAGATGAGTCTGTTCTATTCTGGTCCACTAATCTCTAGATGAGTCTGTTCTGTTCTGGTCCACTAATCTCTAGATGAGTCTGTTCTGTTCTGGTCCATCCATTTCTAGATGAGTCTGTTCTGGTCCACTAATCTCTAGATGAGTCTGTTCTGGTCCACTAATCTCTAGATGAGTCTGTTCTGGTCCACTAATCTCTAGATGAGTCTGTTCTGTTGTGGTCCACTATTCTCTAGATGAGTCTGTTCTGGTCCACTAATCTCTAGAGGAGTCTGTTCTGGTCCACTAATCTCTAGAGGAGTCTGTTCTGGTCCACTAATCTCTAGATGAGTCTGTTCTGTTCTGGTCCACTAATCTCTAGATGAGTCTGTTCTGGTCCACTAACCTCTAGATGAGTCTATTCTGGTCCACTAATCTCTAGATGAGTCTGTTCTGGTCCACTATTCTCTAGATGAGTCTGATCTGGTCCACTAATCTCTAGATGAGTCTGTTCTGGTCCACTAATCTCTAGATGAGTCTGTTTTGGTCCACTAATCTCTAGACGAATCTATTCTGGTCCACTAATCTCTAGATGAATCTGTTCTGGTCCACTAATCTCTAGATGAGTCTGTTCTGGTCCACTAATCTCTAGATGAGTCGGTTCTGGTCCACTAATCTCTAGATGAGTCTATTCTGGTCCACTAATCTCTAGATGAGTCTGTTTTGTTCTGGTCCACTAATCTCTAGATGAGTCTCTTCTGTTCTGGTCCACTAATCTCTAGATGAGTCTCTTCTGTTCTGGTCCACTAATCTCTAGATGAGTCTGTTCTGGTCCACTAATCTCTAGACGAGTCTATTCTGGTCCACTAATCTCTAGATGAGTCTGTTCTGGTCCACTAATCTCTAGATGAGTCTATTCTGGTCCACTAATCTCTAGATGAGTCTGTTTTGTTCTGGTCCACTAATCTCTAGATGAGTCTCTTCTGTTCTGGTCCACTAATCTCTAGATGAGTCTCTTCTGTTCTGGTCCACTAATCTCTAGATGAGTCTGTTCTGGTCCACTAATCTCTAGACGAGTCTATTCTGGTCCACTAATCTCTAGATGAGTCTGTTCTGGTCCACTAATCTCTAGATGAGTCTATTCTGGTCCACTAATCTCTAGATGAGTCTATTCTGGTCCACTAATCTCTAGATGAGTCTGTTCTGGTCCACTAATCTCTAGATGAGTCTGTTCTGTTCTGGTCCACTAATCTCTAGATGAGTCTATTCTGGTCCACTAATCTCTAGATGAGTCTGTTCTGGTCCACTAATCTCTAGAGGAGTCTATTCTGGTCCACTAATCTCTAGATGAGTCTGTTCTGGTCCACTAATCTCTAGAGGAGTCTATTCTGGTCCACTAATTTCTAGATGAGTCTGTTCTGGTCCACTAATCTCTAGATGAGTCTGTTTTGGTCCACTAATCTCTAGATGAGTTTGTTCTGGTCCACTAATCTCTAGATGAGTCTGTTTTGTTCTGGTCCACTAATCTCTAGACGAGTCTATTCTGGTCCACTTATCTCTAGATGAGTCAGTTCTGGTCCACTAATCTCTAGATGAGTCTATTCTGGTCCACTAATCTCTAGATGAGTCTGTTTTGTTCTGGTCCACTAATCTCTAGATGAGTCTCTTCTGTTCTGGTCCACTAATCTCTAGATGAGTCTCTTCTGTTCTGGTCCACTAATCTCCAGATGAGTCTGTTCTGGTCCACTAATCTCTAGATGAGTCTGTTCTGTTCTGGTCCACTAATCTCTAGATGAGTCTATTCTGGTCCACTAATCTCTAGATTAGTCTTTTCTGGTCCACTAATCTCTAGATGAGTCTGTTCTGGTCCACTAATCTCTAGATGATTCTGTTCTGGTCCACTAATCTCTAGATGAGTCTGTTCTGGTCCACTAATCGCTAGATGAGTCTATTTTGGTCCACTAATTTCTAGATGAGTCTGTTTTGTTCTGGTCCACTAATCTCTAGACGAGTCTATTCTGGTCCACTAATCTCTAGATGAGTCTGTTCTGGTCCACTAATCTCTAGATGAGTCTGTTCTGGTCCACTAATCTCTAGATGAGTCTGTTCTGTTCCACTAATCGCTAGATGAGTCTATTCTGGTCCACTAATCTCTAGATGAGTCTGTTCTGGTCCACTATTCTCTAGATGAGTCTGTTCTGGTCCACTAATCTCTAGATGAGTCTGTTCTGGTCCACTAATCTCTAGATGAGTCTGTTCTGGTCCACTATTCTCTAGATGAGTCTGTTCTGGTCCACTAATCTCTAGATGAGTCTGTTCTGGTCCACTATTCTCTAGATGAGTCTGTTCTGGTCCACTAATCTCTAGATGAGTCTGTTCTGGTCCACTAATCTCTAGATGAGTCTGTTCTGGTCCACTAATCTCTAGATGAGTCTGTTCTGTTCTGGTCCACTAATCTCTAGAGGAGTCTGTTCTGGTCCACTAATCTCTAGAGGAGTCTGTTCTGGTCCACTATTCTCTAGATGAGTCTGTTCTGGTCCACTAATCTCTAGATGAGTCTGTTCTGGTCCACTAATCTCTAGATGAGTCTGTTCTGGTCCACTATTCTCTAGATGAGTCTGTTCTGGTCCACTAATCTTTAGATTAGGAAACATAATCAGTCATTTGAACAACTCGGATGCTCTCATATCACAAATCCTAGAAGAAATGTGTATAGCACTTTTAAAACAACAAAGCTAGCCGACCTGTTTGTTGTGTGTGTAGTGTGTGTGTAGTGTGATTGTCAGCCTTAAGGTACACCATACCGTGAGCTCATTTACTACAAAACATCTAAACACAGCCGACAAGCTCTCTCCCCTCCCCTCCCTTTCTCCCTCCATCCTCCATCACTCCTCTTTCTCTCCCCTCCCTTTCTCCTTCCATCCCTCCATCACTCCTCCATCACTCCTCTTTCTCTCCCTTCCCCTCCCTTTCTCCTTCCATCCCTCCATCACTCCCCCATCTCTCCTCTTTCTCTCCCTTCCCCTCCCTTTCTCCTTCCATCCTCCATCACTCCTCTTTCTCTCCCCTCCCCTCCCTTTCTCCCTCCATCCTCCATCACTCCTCTTTCTCTCCCCACCCCTCCCTTTCTCCTTCCATCACTCCATCACTCGTCCATCTCTCCTCTTTCTCTCCCCTCCCCTCCCTTTCTCCTTCCATCCCTCCATCACTCCTCCATCTCTCCTCTTTCTCTCCTCTCCCCTCCCTTTCTCCTTCCATCTCTCCTCCATCTCTCCTCTTTCTCTCCTCTCCCCTCCCTTTCTCCTTCCATCTCTCCTCCATCTCTCCTCTTTCTCTCCTCTCCCCTCCCTTTCTCCCTCCATCCCTCCATCACTCCCCATCTCTCCTCTTTCTCTCCCCTAACCCTCCCTTTCTCCATCACTCCCCATCTCTCTTTCTCTTACCCTCCCCTCCCTTTCTCCTTCCATCCCCCATCACTCCCCCATCTCTCCTCTTTCCCTCTCGCTTTCCTCCCATCTTTCTTCACCTAGCTTCATCTCTCTCAAGGGCAGCACTTCTAAAGAGGACTTCTCTCTCTTACCTGGGTCCCACTCTCTCTATGTCTGTCTCCTCTATCATGTCCTACCTTCTTTCTTCTCTCTTACTTCAAAGACTAACAGGGTGGTTACCATAGATACCACAGACTCATGCTGTCTGTGTGTACAAGGCAAGTGCCAATGTCTCTCTGACGGACGTGACCAAAAATACAATCATCTTACTTTCATACCTCTCTGTCTGGTCCCTCTCTCTCTGTCTGGTCCCTCTCTCTCTCTGTCTGGTCTCTCTCTCTCTGTCTGGTCCCTCTCTCTCTCTGTCTGGTCCCTCTCTCTCTCTGTCTGGTCCCTCTCTCTCTGTCTGGTCCCTCTCTCTCTGTCTGGTCTCTCTCTCTCTGTCTGGTCCCTCTCTCTCTCTGTCTGGTCCCCATCTCTCTCTCTGTCTGGTCCCTCTCTCTCTCTGTCTGGTCCCCATCTCTCTCTCTGTCTGGTCCATCTCTCTCTCTGTCTGGTCCCTCTCTCTCTCTGGTCCCCATCTCTCTCTGTCTGGCCTCTCTCCCCCTATGTCTGGTCCCTCTCTCTCTATCTGGTCCCTCTCTCTCTCTGTCTGATCCCTCTCTCTCTGTCTGGTCCCTCTCTCTCTCTATCTGGTCCCTCTCTCTCTCTGTCTGGTCCCTCTCTCTCTCTGTCTGGTCCCTCTCTCTCTCTGTCTGGTCCCTCTCTCTCTCTCTGTCTGGTCCCCATCTCTCTCTGTCTGGTCCCTCTCTCTCTCTGTCTGGTCTCTCTCTCTCTGTCTGGTCCCCATCTCTCTCTGTCTGGTCCATCTCTCTCTCTGTCTGGTCTCTCTCTCTCTGTCTGGTCCCCATCTCTCTCTGTCTGGTCTCTCTCTCTCTGTCTGGTCCCCATCTCTCTCTGTCTGGTCCCCATCTCTCTCTGTCTGGTCTCTCTCTCTCTGTCTGGTCTCTCTCTCTCTGTCTGGTCTCTCTCTCTCTCTGTCTGCTCTCTCTCTCTCTGTCTGGTCCCTCTCTCTCTCTGTCTGGTCTCTCTCTCTCTCTGTCTGGTCCCTCTCTCTCTCTGTCTGGTCCCTCTCTCTCTCTCTGTCTGGTCTCTCTCTCTCTCTGTCTGGTCTCTCTCTCTCTCTGTCTGGTCTCTCTCTCTCTGTCTGGTCTCTCTCTCTCTCCGTCAGGTCTCTCTCTCTCTGTCTGGTCTCTCTCTCTCTCTGTCTGGTCTCTCTCTCTCTCTGTCTGGTCTCTCTCTCTCTGTCTGGTCTCTCTCTCTCTCCGTCAGGTCTCTCTCTCTCTGTCTGGTCTCTCTCTCTCTCTGTCTGGTCTCTCTCTCTCTGTCTGGTCTCTCTCTCTCTGTCTGGTCCCTCTCTCTCTCTGTCTGGTCCCTCTCTCTCTCTCTGTCTGGTCCCCATCTCTCTCTGTCTGGTCCCTCTCTCTCTCTGTCTGGTCTCTCTCTCTCTGTCTGGTCCCCATCTCTCTCTGTCTGGTCCATCTCTCTCTCTGTCTGGTCTCTCTCTCTCTGTCTGGTCCCCATCTCTCTCTGTCTGGTCTCTCTCTCTCTGTCTGGTCCCCATCTCTCTCTGTCTGGTCCCCATCTCTCTCTGTCTGGTCTCTCTCTCTCTGTCTGGTCTCTCTCTCTCTGTCTGGTCTCTCTCTCTGTCTGGTCTCTCTCTCTCTCTGTCTGCTCTCTCTCTCTCTGTCTGGTCCCTCTCTCTCTCTGTCTGGTCTCTCTCTCTCTCTGTCTGGTCCCTCTCTCTCTCTGTCTGGTCCCTCTCTCTCTCTCTGTCTGGTCTCTCTCTCTCTCTGTCTGGTCTCTCTCTCTCTCTGTCTGGTCTCTCTCTCTCTGTCTGGTCTCTCTCTCTCTCCGTCAGGTCTCTCTCTCTCTGTCTGGTCTCTCTCTCTCTCTGTCTGGTCTCTCTCTCTCTGTCTGGTCTCTCTCTCTCTGTCTGGTCTCTCTCTCTCTGTCTGGTCCCTCTCTCTCTCTGTCTGGTCTCTCTCTCTCTGTCTGGTCTCTCTCTCTCTCTGTCTGGTCTCTCTCTCTCTGTCTGGTCTCTCTCTCTCTGTCTGGTTCCCATCTCTCTCTCTGTCTGGTCTCTCTCTCTCTCTGTCTGGCCCCTCTCTCTCTATCTGGTCCCTCTCTCTCTGTCTGATCCCTCTCTCTCTGTCTGGTCCCTCTCTCTCTCTATCTGGTCCCTCTCTCTCTCTGTCTGGTCCCTCTCTCTCTCTGTCTGGTCCCCATCTCTCTCTGTCTGGTCCCTCTCTCTCTCTGTCTGGTCCCCATCTCTCTCTGTCTGGTCCCTCTCTCTCTCTCTGTCTGGTCTCCATCTCTCTCTGTCTGGTCTCTCTCTCTCTGTCTGGTCCCCATCTCTCTCTGTCTGGTCCCCATCTCTCTCTGTCTGGTCTCTCTCTCTCTGTCTGGTCCCTCTCTCTCTCTGTCTGGTCTCTCTCTGTCTGGTCCCTCTCTCTCTCTGTCTGGTCCCTCTCTCTCTCTGTCTGGTCTCTCTCTCTCTCTGTCTGGTCTCTCTCTCTCTGTCTGGTTTCTCTCTCTCTCCGTCAGGTCTCTCTCTCTCTCTGTCTGGTCTCTCTCTCTCTCTGTCTGGTCTCTCTCTCTCTCTGTCTGGTCTCTCTCTCTCTGTCTGGTCTCTCTCTCTCTGTCTGGTCCCTCTCTCTCTCTGTCTGGTCTCTCTCTCTCTCTGTCTGGTCTCTCTCTCTCTCTGTCTGGTCTCTCTCTCTCTGTCTGGTCTCTCTCTCTCTGTCTGGTCTCTCTCTCTCTGTCTGGTTCCCATCTCTCTCTCTGTCTGGTCTCTCTCTCTCTCTGTCTGGTCTCTCTCTCTCTGTCTGGTCCCTCTCTCTCTATCTGGTCCCTCTCTCTCTCTGTCTGATCCCTCTCTCTCTGTCTGGTCCCTCTCTCTCTCTATCTGGTCCCTCTCTCTCTGTCTGGTCCCTCTCTCTCTCTGTCTGGTCCCTCTCTCTCTCTGTCTGGTCCCTCTCTCTCTCTGTCTGGTCCCCATCTCTCTCTGTCTGGTCCCTCTCTCTCTCTGTCTGGTCTCTCTCTCTCTGTCTGGTCCCCATCTCTCTCTGTCTGGTCCCCATCTCTCTCTGTCTGGTCTCTCTCTCTCTGTCTGGTCTCTCTCTCTCTGTCTGGTCTCTCTCTCTCTGTCTGGTCCCTCTCTCTCTCTGTCTGGTCTCTCTCTCTGTCTGGTCTCTCTCTCTGTCTGGTTCCCATCTCTCTCTCTGTCTGGTCTCTCTCTCTCTCTCTGTCTGGTCTCTCTCTCTCTCTGTCTGGTCCCTCTCTCTCTCTGTCTGGTCCCTCTCTCTCTCTGTCTGGTCTCTCTCTCTCTCTGTCTGGTGTCTCTCTCTCTGTGTCTGGTCTCTCTCTCTCTCTGTCTGGTCTCTCTCTTTCTCTGTCTGGTCTCTCTCTCTCTGTCTGGTCCCTCTCTCTCTCTGTCTGGTCTCTCTCTCTCTCTGGTCTCTCTCTCTCTCTGTCTGGTCTCTCTCTCTCTGTCTGGTCTCTCTCTCTCTGTCTGGTCTCTCTCTCTCTGTCTGGTTCCCATCTCTCTCTCTGTCTGGTCCCTCTCTCTCTCTGTCTGGTCTCTCTCTCTCTCTGTCCGGTCCCTCTCTCTCTCTGTCTGGTCTTCCCCAGTAGCCATATGAAGGAACAGGACGTTCTGAAAGTTAGCCTGTCAAGAGATGAGAGGTGTGACGGCACTGGTTCTCTTTCCCAGCTCCCTCTGTGGAACAGCTTTGTAGTTTAATGAGAGAGCCAAGTCTCTCTCGAACACACACAGACACACACACACACACACACACACACACAGACACAAACACAGGCACACGCACACGCGCACACACACACACTGCAACTTTATGCTATAAGAACAGCAAAAGATTCTCCCCAGTTCTAACTCTGTTACAATCCCAAACTCATCCTCACCCAATGAGAACACCTTACGTTTTGGATTAACTTTATTTAAAGTACATTTTGGATGAACTTTATTTAAATGAAAGTATAGGACAAAAACACCAATCATTAGTTAACACTGTTGTTGTTTTGTAATAATTCAAGTTAACATTACAAGTAAATCTCAGTAACTAAAGTTCAGATAGAAATGTGTAGAGAGAAAAAAAGAAAGTACATCCACAAAATATTATTGTAAAAGCCTTTTAAAATACAGTCCAGGACAACTTGGTTGGTTGGTTGGTGTATATGTTATACAGGGAGGGAGGGAGGGAGGCAGGGAGAGAGAGAGGGAGGGAGGGAAAGGAGGCAGGGAGAGAGAGAGGGAGGAGAAGGAGGCAGGGAGAGAGAGAGGGAGGGAGGGAGGGAAGGAGGCAGGGAGAGAGTGAGAGGGAGGGAGGGAGAGAGGCAGGAGGGAGGGGAGGGAGGGGAGGCAGGGAGAGAGAGAGGGAGGGAGGAGAGAGAGGGAGGGAGGCAGGGGAGAGAGAGGGAGGGAGAGGAGGCAGGGAGAGAGAGAAAGAGGGAGGGAGGGGAGGAGGCAGGGAGCAGGGAGAGAGAGAGGGAGGGAGGGAGGGAGATGGAGGGAGGCAGTGAGAGAGAGAGAGAGAGAGAGAGAGGGAGGGAGGCAGGGGAGAGCTGGAGGGAGGGAGGGAGGGTAAGGTAGGTAGGGAGCAGTGGAGAGAGAGATGAGAGGGAGGAGAGGGAGGGAAGCAGGGAGAGAGAGAGAGAGGGAGGGAGGGAGGCAGGGAGGGAGGGAGAGAGAGAGAGAGAGAGGGAGGGAGGCAGGGAGGGAGAGGGAGGGAGAGGAGGGAGAGAGGTAGAGAGGTAGAGAGAGGTAGAGAGAGGTAGAGAGAGAGAGAGAGAGGCAGAGAGAGAGAGAGAGAGAGGGAGGGAGGCAGGGAGAGGGAGGGAGGGAGGCAGGAAGGGGGAGAGAGAGAGGGAGGGAGGGAGGCAGGAAGGGGGAGAGGGAGGGAGGGAGGCAGGGAGAGAGAGAGAGGGAGGGAGGGGAGAGGCGAGGGAGGGAGGCAGGGAGAGAGAGAGAGAGAGTGTGGGGGTTCTGAGGTGAAAAGGTAGAGGGAGGGGAATCTGTGTTGGGTTGATTGCAAAGTAGCTTTTGACAAAACCGTACCCATATAATATATAATTCAGGCTTTTTCCTTTTAAAAACATCTGGTACAAAATATTCATCTCATAAGTCATCTCATTTCACTAAAAAATTTAAGTTGGCTGCCTGGAATAACATTTTAAATGAAAGTAATATTCAACTTCTACCAGTAGATGCAGACTACCTTATTAAGACACAATGGATAAACAGTCAATATGATTATAACAATTATAGAAAACCTTGATTCTATTCTAAAATGTGTGAGATTGACGACGGTGACGTCGCCATGACTAACTGTCCCACGATGCATTGCGCGTGTGTAGCGTCGGGCAGCGGCTAACAAAATGTTACCATTAATATTTCAAAGCCTCAAGAATAGGTTTTCCCGCTCCGCTAGATTCAACATTAAAACAAGTTTGCAGCCGGTGACACACACACACACACACACACACACACACACACACACACACACACACACACACACACACACACACACACACACACACACACACACACACACACACACACACACACACACACACACACACACAGAGGAGAATATCAACAGCTAAATACATTCTATCCCCAGAGTCACCACATTATTGCTGCTAATTTAAACATCATTAGTAAAGGTAATTAATTCACCAACGAATAATTACTCAGCTGAAATAAAACCTTTTCTCCTGCTCTTCTGTCTCTCTTTCTCTCTCTCCTCCTCCTCTTCTCTCTCTCTCTCTCTCTCCTCTTCCTCTTCTCTCTCTCTCTTTTTCTCCCTCTCTCTCTCCTCCTCTTCTCTCTCTCTTTTTCTCTCTCTCTCTTTCTCTCCTACTCCTGCTCGTTCCCTCCTAATATCCATTTGGTTCCTAGTTCTGCAAACCTTTTTATCTAGAGAGTTCCCTATCTCCCCAGTCCACTCTTTCTCTCCCTCTCTCTACTCCATCTCTCTACTCCATCTCTCTACTCCATCTCTCTACTCCTCTGCAGTGATTTCCAATATCAAATCATCTCCTTCCAAGCTGGTACCAGTGTTCACATGAATCACCGTGACAACCCCAGTCAGTGGACAGTTAACCACAGTCTCCATCTTCATAGCTGACAGAACACAAAGCGGCTGACCCTTCTCCACCTTCTGACCAGGCTCAACTTTGACCTCGATGACCTTTCCGGGCATGGGTGCCCCCACCTGACCCCGGACGGACTTCAGAGCCTTAGGATGGAACTTCATCTCCTGTAGAAGGGGGAGGTGGGGAGAAAAATCAATCAATCAATCCATCAATCAATCCATCAATCAATCATCAGTCAATCAATCAAGGATTGATGGATCTATGAGATCCTAGTTGTCTTTGCTCTTCAACAGTGAGACCTAGATTGATGTCATGAGGATATGAATGAAGAGAGCCAGGTAACAGCAAATACTCCCTTCCCCTTGAGATCACATGTTCACAGTCCAGTCCAGTTCAGTCTAGTCCAGGTAACAGCAAATACTCCCTTCCCCTTGAGATCACATGTTCACAGTCCAGTCCAGTCTAGTCCAGGTAACAGCAAATACTCCCTTCCCCTTGAGATCCCATGTTCACAGTCCAGTCCAGTCTAGTCCAGGTAACAGCAAATACTCCCTTCCCCTTGAGATCACATGTTCACAGTCCAGTCCAGTCTAGTCCAGGTAACAGCAATGCTCCCTTCCCCTTGAGATCACATGTTCACAGTCCAGTCCAGTCTAGTCCAGGTAACAGCAATGCTCCCTTCCCCTTGAGATCATAATGTTCACAGTCCAGTCCAATCCAGTCCAATCCAGTCCAATCCAATCCAGTCCAGTCCAATCTAGTCCAGTCCAGTCTTCAACCTTCAATCCGTCAATTAATACATCTATGAATTAACCAATAAATCAGACTTACCTTCATGGCCAGGTTATCTTTGACCAGGACTGACCGCAGCTGACCGTTGAGCTCAAAGAACACTCCTCTCTGACCTGTCTTATTCAGGTCTCCCACCGCTAGGGCCTTGATGTGTAACGTCTTCCCTCTCTCTATCTCCACCTGGGAGGGAAAGGGAGGAAGAGGGGGATGGAGAGAAAGAGGAGTGGGAGAGAGATGTAGAGAGAAAGAGAGATGTAATGTACAGTAGCTATTTTCAGTCCTCTGTATGTCGTATATAAATCTGTACTGTCTTCAGAATCACTCTATCCTCTGTGCATGCTTGGGTGATTTCAGTGACTATTCCAGTCTATTTTAGTCAGGGGTTTGAACTGTTTCATGGAACAGAACAGAAAACCAGGAACGAAAGTGATCTATATTGTTCCTGAACAGAACTGCTATTTTAAAACCATGGCATTCTGGATTAACATGGGATTCCGGATTAATATGGGATTGCGGATCTCTTGCTTATTCCCTTCTGATTCCGGGAATTTTCCTACCGGAATTTTGGGAAAACTTGAGAATTTGGAAATCTAAGGAAGTCTCCAGGTTTTGCTCGCCTGAGGTAGAGTATCTCATGATAAGCTGTAGATCACACTATTTACCAAGAGAGTTTGTCTATATTCTTTGTAGCTGTCTATTTACCACCACAAACCGATGCTGGCACTAAAACAAATACAATTTGTGACAAATAAATGTAATTTGATTTAATTTGAACATTACAAGCATAGTTGATATACTCTCTCTGTGCCTCAGTGTTGCAATTTCAGTGACTGTTTCTATATCAGTCTACTTTATGTTGCTATTTCAGCGACTCCCCTGTATCCATCTCCCCTGTAGCTAGTGGTATGTTGCTATAGGCGACATGGCTGTCGTACTGTTAACCCATCTCCCCTGTAGCTAGTGGTATGTTGCTATAGGCGACATGGCTGTCGTACTGTTAACCCATCTCCCCTGTAGCTAGTGGTATGTTGCTATAGGCGACATGGCTGTCGTACTGTTAACCCATCTCCCCTGTAGCTAGTGGTATGTTGCTATAGGCGACATGGCTGTCGTACTGTTAACCCATCTCCCCTGTAGCTAGTGGTATGTTGCTATAGGCGACATGGCTGTCGTACTGTTAACCCATCTCCCCTGTAGATACAGTGAGCACCATAATTCATTGGACAGTGACAATGTTTTTGTTATTTTGGTTCTGTACTCTAGCACTTTGAGTTTGAAAGGATACAACGACAATGAGGGTGAAGTGCAGACTGTCAGCTTTAATTTGAGGGTATTTTCATACATATCGGATAAACCGTTTAGAAATGACAGCACCTTTTGTACATGGTCCCCCCATTTTAAGGTACTACAAGTATTTGTTGAATTGTCTTCACAGATGTGTGTCGTTAGGCAGGTGTATTCATTTGTGTCGTTAGTGAATGCAGGAGAGCTGTTGATGAATAGTATTGATTCTAGACTTTGCTATTGCCTTTTGGAGGTTGTTGTTGGGGTGTGACAACATGAGGAAGACAGCAGTGTTCGATGCAAATGAAAATCAATCAATCAGGAACATTGCAAAAACCCTGGGCACGCCCAAGTCAACAGTTTGGTTCATTATTAACAAGAAAACAACAACCGGTGAACTCAATTATGTCAAAAGACCCGGTAGACTGAGGAAGACCAGAGGAAGACCACTGTAGTGGATGACCGGAGAATACTCTCTATGGTGAAGAAAAACTCTCCTGACTACAGCCCAACAGATCAAAACACTCTCCTGGATGAAGGTGTAGATGTGTCAAAGTCTACCATACGTAGAAGACTACACCAGCAGGACTACAGAGGGTACACGCCAAGATGCAAACCACTGATAAGCCTGAAGAACAGAAAGGCGAGATTACAGTTTCCTAAAAAGCACCTAAAAAGAGCAACAAGATTTCTGGAAAAAAAGGTATTGTGGACATATGAGACAAATATTAACATGTACTAGAGTGATGGAAAGAGGAAAGTGTGGAGGAAAAAAAGACATGCCCATGATCCAAAGCATACCACCTCATCCGTGAAACATGGTGGAGGGGGTGTTATGGCTTGGGCCTGTATGGCTGCCAGTGGAACAGGCTCACTTGTCTTCATCAATGATGTGACTGCAGACAGAAGTAGAACAATGAATTCTGAAGTCTACAGAAATATTTTATCTGCTCAGATCAAACCAAATGTCTCCAAACTCATTGGACGGCACTTCATCATGCAACAAGGCTGCAGTACAGGCCTGGCAGAGCGTCACCAGGGAAGATACCCAGCGTCTGGTGACTTCGATGCATCGCAGACTTCAAGTAGTCATTCCATGCAAAGGATATGCGACTAAATACTAACAATGATTACTTAATTTTACATTATGTTAAACTGTCCAATGTTTTTTGATGCCCGAAAATGGGGGGGGGGGGGGGGGGGGCCCTGTACAAAAGGTGCTATCATTTCTAAACAGTTTATCCGATATGTATGAAAATACCCTCAAATTAAAGCTGACAGTCTGCACTTCACCCTCATTGTCGTTGTATCCTTTCAAACTCAAAGTGCTAGAGTACAGAACCAAAATAACAAAAACATTGTCACTGTCCAATGAATTATGGTGCTCACTGTATATGTATGTTGCTATAGGCTATGGCTGTCATACTGTTCATCATCTAGAAACTATTCTTGGGATTCATGTTCTATTCTAGTATATCATGTTCTATTCTAGTATATCATGTTCTATTCTAGTATATCATGTTCTATTCTAGTATATCATTTTCTATTCTAGTATATCATGTTCTATTCTAGTATATCATGTTCTATTCTAGTATATAATTTTCTATTCTAGTATATCATGTTCTATTCTAGTATATCATTTTCTATTCTAGTATATCATGTTCTATTCTAGTATATCATTTTCTATTCTAGTATATCATGTTCTATTCTAGTATATCATGTTCTATTTTTGTCTCATATGGTGTGACTAGTCTATTTCAGGTGTTTATATTTCTGTCTGTCTCTATGTCTCTAAGTCTCTGCTCTCTATGTTTCTGTCTCTGTCTCCATCTCTATGTCTCTATGTATCTGTCTATATGTCTCTGTCTCCATTCTCTAAGTCTCTGCTCTCTATGTCTCTATGTCTCTGTCTCTATGTCTCTATGTCTCTGTCTCTAAGTCTCTGTCTCTAAGTCTCTGTCTCTATGTCTCTGTCTCCATTCTCTAAGTCTCTGCTCTCTCTGTCTCTGCTCTCTATGTCTCTGTCTCTGTCTATATGTCTCTGTCTCTGTCTATATGTCTCTGTCTCTGTCTATATGTCTCTATGTCTCTATGTCTCCGTTCTCTAAGTCTCTGCTCTCCACGTCTCTGCTCTCTACGTCTCTGTCTCTACGTCTCTGTCTCTACGTCTCTGTCTCTACGTCTCTGTCTATATGTCTCTGTCTATATGTCTCTGTCTCCATTTTCTAAGTCTCTGCTCTCTATGTCTCTGTCTCTAATCTCTATGTCTCTAATCTCTCTGTCTCTCTGTCTCTATGTCTCTGTCTCTGATCTCTATGTCTCTGTCTCCAATCTGTATGTCTCCAATCTCTATGTCTCTATCTCTGTCTCTATCTCTATGTCTCTGTCTCTATGTCTCTGTGTCTCTGTCTCTGTGTCTCTGTGTCTCTGTCTCTGTGTCTATGTCTCTACGTCTCTCTGTCTCTGTCTCTATGTCTATGTCTCTGTGTCTCTGTCTCTATGTCTCCATCTCCATGTCTCCGATTTCAATGTCTCTATGTCTCTGATCTCTATGTCTCTGATCTCTACAGCATCTCTATGTCTCTGTCTCTATGTCTCTGTCTCTATGTCTCTGCCTCTATGTCTCTGTTTCTATGTCTCTGTCTCTATGTCTCTAATCTCTATGTCTCTATGTCTGTCTCTGTCTCTAAGTTAAACACTGTTAATAAACCCTATAGAAAAACACAGACGTTATAGCCTATAAAATAAAGTGTGCCGTTTTTTGTAGCCACCAATGTTGACAGTCCTATGCATAATTCATTACGTTTTCTGACACAGACATGAAGTCGGTTAACAATTCAGAGAGACATGAGGGAAAATTCTTTGTTATTATCCTGTCCCACTGAAACCCCCAAAATCCTGACTCCTGTCTCACATGAAAATTCTTAACTTTATTCTGTATTTCATAGGTGGCATTATCAAAGCACATCTCTCGCTTACGCTTGTCAAAATACAGCTATAACACCCCCCCCCCCCCACCCACTTCTCTGCACTGTCTCCTAGTACTGTTCAGTAGAGAATGTGTGATCAACAAACGGTATGAGAGTAGATATGGATATTTCGTTTTTTTTTTTACAACAGAGTTGATCCCACGTTAGGATACGTTGATATTTCAACAATTTCCTCGCTTCATCTCCCCGTTTATTCATGTGCACATCTGCTGTCTGTAGAACCATCAACTACATGGTGACAAATATAGGAGATATCCTGTAATTCACTGAAGGATATTATCTATAGCAAGCTTAGCAACTTTGGTCATTTGACTGTTGTTTGACTGCTGTTACAAAGAGGCTGTAGTCTATACTCCGGCTGCGCTCTGTGGGTCCTGAGCGGTCGAGATAGCCTTACTGCTGAAATACGCTGAATTAATTGAGGAACATGATAACGCTCTGAATTTATGAACAGCCTGTTTCGCAATTGACCACAATTTAATTGGCGATCAAAGATAGTTACTCTATACTCACTAAATATCAGTTTAATTTGAAATCTTTCCATAGTGGTGCAGCCAAGCCGACAAGGTGTCGTAGTGCCTCTCTTATTTGGGGAGAACTCTGGCATTAAAACCATATCTTGGTTTTAATTAAACACTTTAAATGGGCGCTTCTGATTTTTGTGGTATTTCCTGGGACTCTCAGGATAAATATGAATTATTAATACACATTATTATATACACTACAATACACCTCAAACTGCTCAGCTAAAAAATAAAGAGGACTGCACCAAAGATGCTTAAAAGAAACCAAGATATTACCACCAACCTGAAACTCCTCTGCTATCTTGGGCCCGTCCAGGAAGAGCCGTGTGCTGAGGCAGTCGACGGGACCGAAGCTCCCTGTGAACTCCTTGTACTCCTGGAACACCTGGGGGGGGGGAGGAGGAGGAGGAGGAGGAGGAGGAGGTAGAGGGAGAGGGAGAGAGAGAGAGGACAGAGAGAAATAGAAGAGAGAAAGGGAGAGGACACAGAGAGAGGACAGAGAGAAATAGAAGAGAGAAAGGGAGAGGACACAGAGAGAAATAGAAGAGAGAAAGGGAGAGGACACAGAGAGAGGACAGAGAGAAATAGAAGAGAGAAAGGGAGAGGACACAGAGAGAGGACAGAGAGAAATAGAAGAGAGAAAGGGAGAGGACATAGAGAGAGGACAGAGAGAAATAGAAGAGAGAAAGGGAGAGGACACAGAGAGAGGACAGAGAGAAATAGAAGAGAGAAAGGGAGAGGACACAGAGAGAGGACAGAGAGAAATAGAAGAGAGGACAGAGGACAGAGAGAGAACAGAGAAAGGGAGAGGACAGAGAGAGAACAGAGAAAGGGAGAGGACACAGAGAGGACAGAGAGAAATAGAAGAGAGGACAGAGGACAGAGAGAGAACAGAGAAAGGAAGAGGACACAGAGAGATGACAGAGAGAAAGAGAAGAGAGAAACACAGAGGACAGAGAGAGAACAGAGAAAGGAAGAGGACACAGAGAGATGACAGAGAGAAGAGAGAAGGACAGAGGACAGAGAGGACAGAGAGAAAGAGAAGAGAGAAGGTCAGAGAGAAAGGGAGAGGACACAGAGAGAACAGATAGAGAGAATAGAGAGAAAGAAAAGAGAGAGAACAGAGAGAAAGGGAGAGGACAGAGAGAGAGAATGGAGAGAGAGGACAGAGAGAGAACAGAGCAAGAGGACAGAGGGAAAGGGAGAGGAAGAAAGACATAGGACAACATGAACATCTATTCTCACTATCCTGATTCAACAAATCAACAGTGTGTGTGTGTCAAATCAAATCCCATTTTATTGGTCACATACACATGGTTAGCAGATGTTAATGCGAGTGTAGCAAAATGCTTGTGCTTCTAGTTCCGACCGTGCAGTAATATCTAACAAGTAATCTAACAATTCAACAACGACTACCTTATACACACAAGTGTAAAGGAATGAATAAGAATATGTACATATAAATATATGGATGAGCGATGGCCGTGCGGCATAGGCAAGATGCAGTAGATGGTATAGAGTACAGTATATACATATGAGATGAGTAATGTAGGGTATGTAAACATTATATAAAGTGGCATTATTTAAAGTGACTAGTGATACATTTATTACATCCAATTTGTAATTATTAAAGTGGCCAGAGATTTGAGTCAGTATGTTGGCAGCAGCCACTCAATGTTAGTGATGGCTGTTTAACCTGTTGGGGCTAGGGGGCAGTATTTGCACGGCCGGATAAAAAATGTACCCGATTTAATCTGGTTACTACTCCTGCCCAGTAACTAGAATATGCATATAATTTGTAGATTTGGATAGAATACACTCTAAAGTTTCTAAAACTGTTTGAATGGTGTCTGTGAGTATAACAGAACTCATATGGCAGGCCAAAACCTGAGAAGATTCCATGCAGGAAGTGGAAATCTGATTTGTGGAATCACCTTCAACACTTTGCCTATGAAACACACCGTAAGTTAGGATTCATTTAGGCTTCCACTAGATGTCAACAGTCTTTACAAAGTAGTTTGAGTCTTCTCCGGTAAAAACTGACCGAACGAGAGGCCTGGAAAGTTGGTCATAGGGGGAGGGCCATTACTACTATTGACGCGGGCGCCCGTGGCTACCCTCTCGTTCCGAAACGTTTAGTAAGACAATGCAATCGTCCGCCTTGAATATTATTGAAGCTCTGATTGAAAAAGGCCCTAAAGATTTTATGTTATACAACGTTTGACATGTTTAAACGAACGTAAATATATATTTTTTGCACATTCGTGACGACAAGTCCCGCGCGCTTCAGTACATTATGAGTAGCCTTCGGAACGCGCTAACAAGAAGGAGCTATTGGGACATAAATGATTAACTTTTTCGAACAAAACTACATTTGTTGTGGACCTGGGATTCCTGGAAGTGCCTTCTGATGAAGATAATCAAAGGTAAGTGAATATTTACAATAGTATATTTGATTTAGCCTTCCCTGTAGCTCAGTTGGTAGAGCATGGTGTTTGCAACGCCAGGGTTGTGGGTTCGTTTCCCACAGGGGGCCAGCAAAAAAAAAAATGTATGAAATTGTATGAAATGTATGCATTCACTACTGTAAGTCGCTCTGGATAAGAGCGTCTGCTAAATGACTAAAATGTAAAATGTAAAATGTAAATTTTAGATGGTTCCAAGATGGCGCTAACCTGTATCGCCTAGCCTATTTTTCTGAGCATAGCACCTCATTTATTGCAAAGTGTGATTTCCCAGTAAAGTTATTTTTAAATCTGGCAATGCGGTTGCATTAACGAGATGTTAATCTATAATTCTTTGAATGACAATATTACATTTTAACAATGTTTTCGAATAGTAATTTTGTAAATTGTAGCGCTGATTCACCGGAAGCATTTGAGGGAAAATATTTTCTGAACGTCACGCGCCGATGTAAAATGCTGTTTTTATATATAAATATGAACTTTATCGAACAAAAAATGCATGTATTGTGTAACATGTTGTCCTAGGAGTGTCATCTGATGAAGATTGTCAAAGGTTAGTGCTGCATTTAGCTGTGTTTTGGGTATTTGTGATGCATGCTAGTTGCTTTGAAAATGGCAGTGTGATTATTTTTGGCAGGGTTACTCTCCTAACATAATCTAATGTTTTGCTTTTGCTGTAAAGCCTTTTTGAAATCGGACAACGTGGTTCGATTCAAGAGAGGTGTATCTATAAAATGGTGTAAAATAGTCATATGTTTGAGAAAATCAAGTTTTAGCATTTATGAGGTATTTGTATTTCGCGCGACGCGATTCCACTGGCTGTTGACTAGGCTGGGACGCAAGCGTCCCAGGTTCCCAGACAGGTTAACAGTCTGATTGCCTTGAGATAGAAACTGTTTTTCAGTCTCTCGGTCCCAGTGTTGATGCACCTGTATTGACCTTGCCTTCTGGATGATAACGGGGTGAACAGGCAGTGGCTCGGGTGGTTGTTGTCCTTGATGATTTGGCCTTCCTGTGACATTGGGTGGTGTAGGTGTCCTGGAGGGCAGGTAGTTTGCCCCATGGTGATGCGTTGTGCAGACCTCACCACCCTCTGGAGAGCCTTGCGGTTATGGGCGGAGCAGTTGTCGTACCAGGCGGTGATACAGCCCAACAGGATGCTCTCGATTGTGCATCTGTAAAAGTTTGTGAGTGTTTTCAGTGACAAGCCACATTTCTTCAGCCTCTTGAGGTTGTAGTGGCGCTGCTGCGCCTTCTTCATAATGTCCTAGGTGTGTCATCTGATGAAGATCATCAAAGGTTAGTACTGCATTTAGCTGTCTTCTGGGTTTTTGTGACATTATATGCTAGCTTGAAAAATGGGTGTCTGATTATTTCTGGCTGGGTACTCTGCTGACATAATCTAATGTTTTGCTTTCGTTGTAAAGCCTTTTTGAAATCGGACAGTGTGGTTAGATTAACGAGAGTCTTGTCTTTAAAATGCTGTAAAATAGTCATATGTTTGAGAAATTTAAGTAATAGCATTTCTAAGGTATTTGAAAATCGCGCCACTGGATTACACTGGCTGTTGCGTAGGTGGGACGAATTCGTCCCGCCTAGCCCAGAGAGGTTAACACTGTTTTGGTTACTACATGATTCCATATGTGTTATTTCATAGTTTTGATGTCTTCACTATTATTCTACAATGTAGAAAATAGTAAAAATAAAGAAAAACCCTTGAATAGGTGTGTGTGTAGGAGAAGGTGTGACCAAGCTTTTGACTGGTACTGTATTGATATGTTTTTAAAATATATTTTATTTTATTATGTTCCCTTAACCCTACCGCCCCTCCCTTATTGGAGTCAACTGACTGACAACAACACTTGGGCTTCTACTTCCAGCTTATACATACTATATACATTTTACAGAAACAGTATATTTTACATTAGTTATCCTTTGTTGGTTTTTAGTCCCATCCTCCAGATACCCTCAACCCCTCCCATCTATCTCTGAACACTATCCAGTTGTGATTTCTATTTGCCAATACATTTTTTAACTGTGCTGTTTCACAAACGTTGTGAACCTTTATACATTTTACAGACACAGTATATTTTACATTATCTGATTATTAGTTCCACCTGTCAGCTCCACTCAACCCTGAGGTGTGGTGTTTTCACAAAAGTCCTAAAACTTTTGATTCTCATAGTTACTAAAGATTGTAAATTAAAGATAAACATTTTTTTGTTTGTTGCTAAGAGTATTACTATATTACTGATTGACTATGACTTTTCAGATCTGCAGAGTTATCTCCAGGTAAATATTGTAATTCTTTATCCATTCCTGAACCTGTGACCAAAAACAAGCTACATATGGACACTACCAAAACACATGATCTAATGATTCTGTCTCTTCACAGCTACATATGGACACTACCAAAACACATGATCTAATGATTCTGTCTCTTCACAGCTACATATGGACACTACCAAAACACATTATCTAATGATTCTGTCTCTTCACAGCTACATATGGACACTACCAAAACACATGATCTAATGATTCTGTCTCTTCACAGCTACATATGGACACTACCAAAACACATTATCTAATGATTCTGTTTCTTCACAGCTACATATGGACACTACCAAAACACATTATCTAATGATTCTGTCTCTTCACAGCTACATATGGACACTACCAAAACACATTATCTAATGATTCTGTCTCTTCACAGCTACATATGGACACTACCAAAACACATTATCTAATGATTCTGTCTCTTCGCAACAAAATCTGCAGAGCTGAGAATCGTTGTGTCTCCCATATATATACAACACATCCTAGATCTGAATGAAAGAAATAATCTTATTAAATACTTTTTTCTTTACATAGTTGAATGTGCTGACAACAAAATCACACAAAAATAATCAATGGAAATCCAATTTATCAACCCATGGAGGTCTGGATTTGGAGTCACACTCAAAATTAAAGTGGAAAACCACACTACAGGCTGATCCAACTTTGATGTAATGTCCTTAAAACAAGTCAAAATGAGGCTCAGTAGTGTGTGTGGCCTCCACGTGCCTGTATGACCTCCCTACAACGCCTGGGCATGCTCCTGATGAGGTGGCGGATGGTCTCCTGAGGGATCTCCTCCCAGACCTGGACTAAAGCATCCGCCAACTCCTAGACAGTCTGTGGTGCAACGTGGCGTTGGTGGATGGAGCGAGACATGATGTCCCAGATGTGCTCAATTGGATTCAGGTCTGGGGAACGGGCGGGCCAGTCAATAGCATCAATGCCTTCCTCTTGCAGGAACTGCTGACACACTCCAGCCACATGAGGTCTAGCATTGTCTTGCATTAGGAGGAACCCAGGGCCAACCGCACCAGCATATGGTCTCACAAGGGGTCTGAGGATCTCATCTCGGTACATAATGGCAGTCAGGCTACCTCTGGCGAGCACATGGAGGGCTGTGCGGCCCCCAAAGAATTGCCACCCCACACCATGACTGACCCACTGCCAAACCGGTCATGCTGGAGGATGTTGCAGGCAGCAGAACATTCTCCACGGCGTCTCCAGACTCCGTCACGTCTGTCACGTGCTCAGTGTGAACCTGCTTTCATCTGTGAAGAGCACAGGGCACCAGTGGCGAATTTGCCAATCTTGGTGTTCTCTGGCAAATGCCAAACGTCCTGCACGGTGTTGGGCTCTAAGCACAACCCCCACCTGTGGACGTCGAGCCCTCATACCACCCTCATGGAGTCTGTTTCTGACCATTTGAGCAGACACATGCACATTTGTGGCCTGCTGGAGGTCATTTTGCAGGGCTCTGGCAGTGCTTCTCCTGCTCCTTCTTGCACAAAGGCGGAGGTAGCGGTCCTGCTGCTGGGTTGTTGCCCTCCTACGGCCTCCTCCACGTCTCCTGATGTACTGGCCTGTCTCATGGTAGCGCCTCCATGCTCTGGACACTACGCTGACAGACACAGCAAACCTTCTTGCCACAGCTCGCATTGATGTGCCATCCTGGATGAGCTGCACTACCTGAGCCACTTGTGTGGGTTGTAGACTCCGTCTCATGCTACCACTAGAGTGAAAGCACCGCCAGCATTCAAAAGTGACCAAAACATCAGCCAGGAAGCATAGGAACTGAGAAGTGGTCTGTGGTCCCCACCTGCAGAACCACTCCTTTATTGGGGGTGTCTTGCTAATTGCCTATAATTTCCACCTGTTGTCTATTCCATTTGCACAACAGCATGTGAAATTTATTGTCAATCAGTGTTGCTTCCTAAGTGGACAGTTTGATTTCACAGAAGGGTGATTGACTTGGAGTTACATTGTGTTGTTTAAGTGTTCCCTTTATTTTTTTGAGCAGTGTATATATTTTATATATATATATATAAACATTCTATTGGTTGCAAGAATTTTGTTTTAATAATTTAAATGAAAAAACTCGAAGTTTTGGATCTGGTGTCGTTTTACGTATCTGTTCATTAAAATATCAAACCAAATATTTGCTGGTCCTTAAATGAAACTGGTATACTTTATAATTCATCCCAATTTTCTTTAACCAATTTTGGTTAATTCAGGGCCGACAGACAAGTTCCTTACTTTCTCCCCCTTCCACTTGACTCATCCATTTTTGCGGTAATTTTGTATTTAGTTGGTCGCTGCAACATAGGTGATATTTCACCCAGTACTCTGTATGCCGTGGGCTCTCCAATCCTGTTCCTGCAGCTACCCAGTACTCTGTATGCCGTGGGCTCTCCAATCCTGTTCCTGCAGATACCCAGTACTCTGTATGCCGTGGGCTCTCCAATCCTGTTCCTGCAGATACCCAGTACTCTGTATGCCGTGGGCTCTCCAATCCTGTTCCTGCAGCTACCCAGTACTCTGTATGCCATGGGCTCTTCAATCCTGTTCCTGCAGCTACCCAGTACTCTGTATGCCATGGGCTCTCCAATCCTGTTCCTGCAGATACCCAGTACTCTGTATGCCGTGGGCTCTCCAATCCTGTTCCTGCAGCTACCCAGTACTCTGTATGCCATGGGCTCTCTAATCCTGTTCCTGCAGCTACCCAGTACTCTGTATGCCGTGGGCTCTCCAATCCTGTTCCTGCAGCTACCCAGTACTCTGTATGCCGTGGGCTCTCCAATCCTGTTCCTGCAGCTACCCAGTACTCTGTATGCCGTGGGCTCTCCAATCCTGTTCCTGCAGCTACCCAGTACTCTGTATGCCGTGGGCTCTCCAATCCTGTCCTGCAGCTGCCCAGTACTCTGTATGCCATGGGCTCTCCAATCCTGTTCCTGCAGCTACCCAGGGCTTCGTTTGGGAAACCAAGTGAAATTTGTTCGTGAACATTGATAGTAACATGTTTTCACAACAAAATATACTTCACTAAACTGTTGACAGCCCGTCTGAGCGCTCGAGACGGGAATAAAAGGGAGAAATGAGGAGATGGAAAAGCATTGTGGTGAGATATTCTGTATAGCTAAAGGTAATGTGTAACCCAATTAATTATGAAAATATTAAAGCTATTCAAAAGCTATTCAAAATTGCCCTGCACAATGAATGAACCAACTGCATTGCCTAGGGCTATACGTTCTCTCCCAGACTCGTGGATAGACATTTTGGAGCATAAGGTAACTAGTCCATCGATTATGCATGATGAAACAGTCCACACTCAAAGGCGATTACTCGAATTTGTTTAATTTTGGAGTATAGGCTAGACCAATTAAGACATCTAAAATCAGTTTTGTTTTATGTTTTTCTGCCATGCATAATATGCGATAGGCTACGTACTGTATAAAGGCACAGTCATCATTTTAATTGCGTTTTTTTTTCGGGCTTCTGCTCATATGCCTATGCATATGCATAAGCTCTAATATGCATATGTTGTTTTGAATGAATCATCACCTTAGAAAGCTGTTCATTTCATTGTGTTAGACTTTGAAACAACATCCACAATGACCATGTTTTCCTTTCAGGTTCAACCTGAACTTATTTCTTCAAATTGATCAATCACAGTGAGGTGAGTTTTAATAGTTTTAATAGCACATACTGTTTTGATAAGTGTTCTACGTGATTTTTCGATTTCATTTGTATTGATATCAGAGTGGTTAGAGAGCCCTGAGTACCAGGCCATTAGGACTTGATGGTAGTTAGAGCCCTGAGTACCAGGCCATTAGGACCTGATGGTAGTTAGAGCCCTGAGTACCAGGCCATTATGACCTGATGGTAGTTAGAGCCCTGAGTACCAGGCCATTAGGACCTAATGGTCATTAGAGCCCTGAGTACCAGGCCATTAGGACCTAATGGTCATTAGAGCCCTGAGTACCAGGCCATTAGGACCTAATGGTCATTAGAGCCCTGAGTACCAGGCCATTAGGACCTGATGGTTGTTAGAGCCCTGAGTACCAGGCCATTAGGACCTGATGGTAGTTAGAGCCCTGAGTACCAGGCCGTTAGGACCTGATGGTAGTTAGAGCCCTGAGTACCAGACCATTAGGACCTGATGGTAGTTAGAGCCCTGAGTACCAGGCCGTTAGGACCTGATGGTAGTTAGAGCCCTGAGTACCAGGCCGTTAGGACCTGATGGTAGTTAGAGCCCTGAGTACCAGGCCATTAGGACCTGATGGTAGTTAGAGCCCTGAGTACCAGGCCATTAGGACCTGATGGTTGTTAGAGCCCTGAGTACCAGACCATTAGGACCTGATGGTAGTTAGAGCCCTGAGTACCAGGCCATTAGGACCTGATGGTTGTTAGAGCCCTGAGTACCAGGCCATTAGGACCTGATGGTAGTTAGAGCCCTGAGTACCAGACCATTAGGACCTGATGGTCGTTAGAGCCCTGAGTACCAGGCCATTAGGACCTGATGGTAGTTAGAGCCCTGAGTACCAGGCCATTAGGACCTGATGGTAGTTAGAGCCCTGATTACCAGGCCGTTAGGACCTGATGGTAGTTAGAGCCCTGAGTACCAGACCATTAGGACCTGATGGTAGTTAGAGCCCTGAGTACCAGGCCATTAGAACCTGGCCATTAGGACCTGATGGTCGTTAGAGAGTTGGGTACTACCAACGCATGTCCTGAGTGCAAGAGGAGATTACCTAGACTCAACATTAACATGGAATTTTCCTGCGGTCATTACTTATGAGTGCCGGTGTGGTGATAATACGGTCACTGTGTGTGTGAAAAGACTGAAAAGACTGAAAAGATTTGTCATGGGTCCTCGGATCCTCAAAAAGTTCTACAGCTGCACCATCGAGAGCATCCTGACCGGTTGCATCACCGCCTGGTATGGCAACTGCTCGGCATCCGACCTCAAGGTACTAAAAGGGTAGAGCGTACTGCCCAGTACATCACTGGGGCCAAGCTTCCTGCCATCCAGGACTCATATAGTAGGCGGTGTCAGAGGAAGGACCTAAAGATTGTCAAAGACTCCAGTCACCCAAGTTATAGACTGGTTGCTCTTCTACCGCACGGCAAGTGATACCGGAGCGCCAAGTCTAGGACCAAAAGGCTCCTCAACAGCTTCTACCCCCAAGCCATAAGACTCCTGAACAATTAATCAAATCGCCACCGGACTATTTACATTGACACCCCCCCCCCCCCCCCCCATTTGTTTGGTACACTGCTGCTACTCGCTGTTTATTATCTATGCATAGTCACTTCACCCCTACCTACATGTACAGATTACCTCAACTAACCTGTACCCCCTTACTGTTTATTATCTATACATAGTCACTTCACCCCTACCTACATGTACAGATTACCTCAACTAGCCTATACCCCTTACTGTTTATTATCTATACATAGTCACTTCACCCCTACCTACATGTACAGATTACCTCAACTAGCCTATACCCCTTACTGTTTATTATCTATACATAGTCACTTCACCCCTACCTACATGTACAGATTACCTCAACTAGCCTGTACCCCCGCAAATTGACTCAGTACAGGTGCCCCCTTTATATAGCCTCGTTATTGTTATGATATTGTGTTACTTTTTTATAATTTTTTACTTTGGTTTATTTGGTAAATATTTTCTAAGGGACAGGGTCTATTTTCCTGAATTTCGTAACTGCATATTCTAGTTTCTGGGCAGGAGTAGTAACCAGATTAAATCGGGTACGTTTTTTTATCCGGACGTGAAAATACTGCCACCTATCCCAAAGAAGTTAACTGAATGTTTAATATTACGATAATTTATTCGAAATGTGCACCTTCCAATTTCACCGGATGTTGTCGGCTGGCATCCAGCTAGCAGGAGAGAGAGCCCCAGTAGAGCTCTAAGTTAGTTAGTGTATACATCTATATGTGTTTCTGAAGTCACAGTACATTATGTCCCCAATACAAACACCCCCAGTTCCCCTACTGTGCCCCCCTAGTAATGGTGTGTGTGTGTGTGTGTGTGTGTGTGTGTGTGTGTGTGTGTGTGTGTGTGTGTGTGTGTGTGTGTGTGTGTGTGTGTGTGTGTGTGTGTGTGTGTGTGTGTGTGTGTGTGTTGTGTGTGTGTGTGTGTGTGTGTGCGCGTGTTTGTTTGTTTGTGACTCTGGGGGGACGCCACAGCAGACAAACAACAAAGTTTGTTATTTTCTTCTGTGACTGGAGGCTACTGCTTCTCTCAGGAGATGGAGAGAGGAAGGAGGGAGGGAGGGAGAGAAGGAGGGAGGGAGGGAGGGAGGTAGGGGAGGGGAGGGAGGTAGGAAGAGAGGAAGGGGGGGAGTGAGGGAGGGAGGGTGAGAGGAAGGAAGGAAGGGAGGAAGGGAGGGCGAGAGGAAGTGAGGGTGGGAGTGAGTGTGAAGGAGGGAGGGAGAGTGGGAGGGGGGGAGAGGGGGAGGGAAGGGAGGAGGAAGGAAGGAATGGAGGGAAGGATGGAAGGAAAGACGGAAGGGAGGGAGAGAGAGAGGGAGAGAGGGGGGAGGAGGGAGGAAGAGCGAGGGAGGGAGGAAGAGGGAGGGAGTGAGAGAGAGAGGAAGGGAGGGGGGGGAAGAAGTTAACAAAAAATACTACAGTGTGCCATCACAGCAGCAAGATGTGTGACCTGTTGCCACAAGAAAAGGTCAACCAGTGAAGAACAAACACCATTGTAAATACATAAATACAACCCATATTTATGTTTATTTATTTTCCCTTTTGTACTTTAACCATTTGCACATCATTACAACACTGTATATATACAGATAATATGACATTTGAAATGTCTTTATTCTTTTGGAACTTGTGTGAGTGTAATGTTTACTGTTCATTTGTATTGTTTATTTAATTTCTGTTTATTATCTACTTCACTTGCTTTGGCAATATTAACATATGTTTCCCATGCCAATAAAGCCCTTATATTGAAATTGAAATATAATTGAAAGAGGAAGGAAGGGAGAGAGGAAGGGGGGAGTGAGGGAGGGTGAGAGGAAGGGAGGAAGGAAGGAAGGAAGGAAGGGAGGAAGGAAGGAAGGGAGAGAGGGATCACATGCAGTTTTACAGTTTTTTCCAACTGCTTACACACAAAATCTTTTCATGTCACACTATTTTTGAAAACTCTCACTCAAAGTGCAAAACTACACACCAAATATCCAAAACCATAAGCTATTTCTCAGCCTTTGACTCAGTTGTCAATTACATAAAACACTTTTTTCAAAACACTACACACAATTCTCTACCTAAAAACACAAAAATCTAACAGGAAGTGACTTGCTTTCCTTTTCCAAACACAACCAATCAAAATGCTACACTTATTCACCAGGTCACACACACACAATAGGACAGAGGGCAATTACCAATGTCCCTGGACAGCGTGGGGGTAATATAACTATGTGTGCTGCCATCACTCAAAACGGGGTCCTCCATCACAATGCCACACTGGGTCCGTACAACACCAGCCATAGGGTATGCTCACTTTTCTGGATGCAATTTACACAATGCTTGTCCCTGATCCAGATCAGGAGCCTGCTAGATTTGGGGTTTTATGGGACAATGTTAGTTTTCACCAGGCAATGGAGGACGCATAGAGGTTGCCTCTGTCCAAGGTTGGATACGCCATGCTAGGAGATACTTCCCTCGATGTTTGGCAAGAGAAAACGTATCTTGTGATGTGGACGAAGTATTGTGGCCAGACCCAGCCCGGAGAAGAGATGAAGCGTAGTTTAGCACTGGTGACTGCCCCCCCCCCCCCCCCTACCAATTCCTGGACTGCCCCCCCCCCCCCCCCAATTCCTGGACTGCCCCCCCCCCCCCCCCCCCCCCCCCCCCCCCCCCCCGGGACCCCACACACACAATTGTGTTCTTTACTGTATTCTAAAGAATATACTTTTGGTTTACATATGTTTATGGTTTTGTTGCATGCTACTGTATACAACGGTAATGTTTGGCCTAATAAATATTTTCTGTTTCTACATTGCATTGGTGTTTACAGTGTACTTGTTACCCCTCTCAGCAGATTACTTTCACTGTAGAACATTGTATTGAAATGTAGATATAAGCCTATGAAAGACCAACGAGCTTTAGATTTAGAACAGTGTTTACATGGTATATCCAAACATGTACTATTATGAAAGCAGTGTTTTGCCATTTGATGTAAATGCTTCATTCTGACATGTGTTTAATGGCATTTTGAATGCAGTGTTACATTTTGAAGGAGATGTGAGGCATTTTGCATTTTGTGTGTGCAGTTTTAGGAATTGTGTGTAGAGTTTTGAAAAAAGGAGAGACAGTTTTGAAAGCGTGTGTAAGCATTTGGAAAAAAACTGCAAGAGAGTTGAAGATTGTGTTGAGATCCACCATATTTAAAGGGAAATCTGGGATTGCGGCGTATTTAAAAAAAACACTTTTATATTAGTAAGTGAAGTGTGACCACTTTGCTGTTATTTGAATCACAGATTGTCCCTTTAACCATCAATATTCCCCAAATCTTCTCAAAATGGTTGATATAACACTCCTGGAGGTCTGCTTTCTCCCTACCTCTTCTTCTCTCGGGAGATACCGACAAAAGTGGGCGTTGTGTGTGTATGTGTGTAATGTTTGAGTGTGTGTGTGTGTGTGTATTTATGTTAATGAGTTTGAGTGCCTTCCCTGTAGCTCAGTTGGTAGAGCATGGTGTTTGCAACGCAAGGGTTGTGGGTTCGATTCCCACGGGCGGCCAGCACAGATTTTTTTTTTAATGAAATGTATGAAATTGTATGAAATCTATGCATTCACTACTGTAAGTTGCTCTGGATAAGAGCGTCTGCTAAATGACTCAAATGTAAAAAATGTTTGAGTCTGTGTTGCGTATTAGTTGTTTTCTTCCAGGAACTAATTCTCCTGAAAGCGGAAAGAAAGTGTAATAAGGGTGATACTGTAATAAGGGTGGTACTGTAATACGGGTGGTACTGTAATAACGGTGATACTGTAATAAGGGTGGTCCTGTAATAAGGGTGGTACTGTAATAAGGGTGGTCCTGTAATAAGGGTGGTCCTGTAATAAGGGTGGTAGGTGTAATAATGGTGGTACTGTAATAAGGGTGGTACTGTAATAACGGTGATACTGTAATACGGGTGGTACTGTAATAATTGGTGATACTGTAATATGGGTGGTACTGTAATAATGGTGGTACTGTAATACGGGTGGTACTGTAATAACGGTGGTACTAATACGGGTGGTACTGTAATAATTGGTGATACTGTAATATGGGTGGTACTGTAATAATGGTGGTACTGTAATACGGGTGGTACTGTAATAACGGTGGTACTAATACGGGTGGTACTGTAATAAGGGTGATACTGTAATAACGGTGATACTGTAATAATCATGATACTGTAATAACGGTGATACTGTAATAATCATGATACTGTAATAATGGTGGTACTGTAATAACGGTGGTACTGTAATACGGGTGATACTGTAATAAGGGTGATACTGTAAAAAGGGTGGTACTGTAATAAGGGTGATACTGTAATAATGGTAATACTGTAATAATTGTGGTACTGTAATACGGGTGCTACTGTAATAAGGGTGGTACTGTAATAAGGGTGGTACTCTAAGAAGGGTGATACTGTAATAAGGGTGATACTGTAATAATTGTGGTACTGTATATACGGGTGCTACTGTAATAAGGGTGGTACTGTAATAAGGGTGTTACTGTAATAAGGGTGGTACTGTAATAAGGGTGGTACTGTAATAAGGGTGATACTGTAATAATGGTAATACTGTAATAATTGTGGTACTGTAATAAGGGTGGTACTGGGAGTGGTTGTTTCTTTACTACTAAAGGGTTGAATGCACTGACTGTAAGGTGCTTTAGATAACAGTATTTGCTCAAATGTGAAATGTTTGTGAGTGTCTCCCTGTGTGAGTGTCTCCCTGTGTGAGTGTCTCCCTGTGTGAGTGTCTCCCTGTGTGAGTGTCTCCCTGTGTGAGTGTCTCCCTGTGTGAGTGTCTCCCTGTGAGTGTCTCCCTGTCAGTGTGTCCCTGTGTGAGTGTCCCTGTGTGGGGTTGTGTGTCTCCCTGTGTGAGTGTGTCTCCCTGTGTGAGTGTGTCTCCCTGTGTGTGTGTGTCTCCCTGTGTGTGTCCCTGTGTGAGTGTCTCCCTGTGTGTGTCCCTGTGTGTGTGTCCCTGTGTGGGGGTGTGTGTTACCTTGGTCCTGAATGGTTCGGGGAAGCCTCCATGCGGTATCCCAATGTGTCCTTGTAGAAACTCCACCACGGACAGAGGGAAGGACAGCTCATCAGCTCTTTCCTCCACCTGAACAACAACCACAATATCAACCACAATCACAACCACAATCACAATATCAACCACAATATCAACCACAACCACAATCACAACAACAATCACAATATCAACCACAACCACAATCACAACAACAACCACAACCACAATATCAACCACAATCACAATATCAACCACAATCACAATATCAACCACAACCACAATATCAACCACAATCACAACCACAATCACAATATCAACCACAATATCAACCACAACCACAATATCAACCACAATCACAATATCAACCACAATCACAATATCAACCACAATCACAATATCAACCACAACCACAATATCAACCACAATCACAATATCAACCACAATCACAATATCAACCACAATCACAATATCAACCACAACCACAATATCAACCACAACCACAATATCAACCACAATCACAATATCAACCACAATCACAATATCAACCACAACCACAATATCAACCACAACCACAATATCAACCACAATCACAATATCAACCACAATCACAATCACAACCACAATCACAATATCAACCACAATCACAACCACAATCACAATATCAACCACAATATCAACCACAACCACAATATCAACCACAATCACAATATCAACCACAACCACAATATCAACCACAATCACAACCACAATATCAACCACAATCACAATATCAACCACAACCTCAACCACAACCTTGTGGTTGACGTGGTAGAATGGTCCCGGCAACAATAAATAGACAGAAATATAATAGTGAATATTTCGACAGATAAATGTACATACCTCCTCTCTCGTCAGGTTGTTCTGGACCATGAACTGAGCTAGGTCTCCTACAATCTTAGAGCTGGGAGTCACCTAGAGAGAGACGGAGGGGGGAGAGAGGGATGGAGGGGGGAGAGAGAGATGGAGGGGGGAGAGAGAGATGGAGGGGGGAGAGAGAGATGGAGGGAGGAGAGAGAGATGGAGGGGGGAGAGAGAGATGGAGGGGGAGAGAGAGATGGAGGGGGGAGAGAGAGAGATGGAGGGGGGAGAGAGACAGAGGGGGGAGAGAGAGATGGAGGGGGGAGAAAGGGATGGAGGGGGGAGAGAGAGACAGAGGGGTGAGAGAGAGATGGAGGGGGGGAGAGAGAGAGATGGGGCAGAAAGATAGAGAGATGGGGGAGAAAGAGAGAGAGATGGGGGAGAGAGAGAGGAAGGGGGAGAGAGAGAGAGATGGGGAGAGAGAGATGGAGGGGGAGAGAGGGATGGAGGGGGAGAGAGGGATGGAGGGGGAGAGAGAGATGGAGGGGGGAGAGAGGGATGGAGGGGGGAGAGAGGGATGGAGGGAGAGAGAGAGAGATGGAGGGAGAGAGAGAGAGAGAGATAAAGAGAGAGAGATGGGGGAGAAAGAGAGAAAGATGGGGGAGAGAGAGAGGAAGGGGAGAGAGAGGGATGGAGGGGGAGAGAGAGATGGAGGGGGGAGAGAGAGATGGAGGGGAGAGAGAGAGATGGAGGGGAGAGAGAGAGATGGAGGGGGAGAGAGAGATGGAGGGGGGAGAGAGAGATGGAGGGGGGAGAGAGACATGGAGGGGGGAGAGAGACAGAGAGGGGGAGAGAGAGATGGAGGGGGGAGAAAGGGATGGAGGGGGGAGAGAGAGAGAGAGACAGAGGGGGTGAGAGAGAGATGGAAGGGGGGGAGAGAGAGAGATGGGGCAGAAAGAGAGAGAGATGGGGGGAGAAAGAGAGAGAGATGGGGGAGAGAGAGAGGAAGGGGGGAGAGAGAGAGAGATGGGGAGAGAGAGATGGAGGGGGAGAGAGGGATGGAGGGGGAGAGAGGGATGGAGGGGGGAGAGAGGGATGGAGGGGGAGAGAGAGATGGAGGGGGAGAGAGGGATGGAGGGGGAGAGAGAGATGGAGGGTGGAGAGAGGGGATGGAGGGGGAGAGAGGGTTGGAGGGGGGGAGAGAGAGATGGAGGGGGGAGAGAGAGATATGGAGGGAGAGAGAGAGAGAGAGATAAAGAGAGAGAGATGGGGTGAGAAAGAGAGAAAGATGGGGGAGAGAGAGAGGAAGGGGAGAGAGAGGGATGGAGTGGGAGAGGGATGGAGGGGGAGAGAGTGATGGAGGGGGGAGAGAGGGATGGTGGGGGAGAGAGTGATGGAGGGGGGAGAGAGAGATGGAGGGGGGAGAGAGAGAGATTGAGGGGGAGAGAGAGTGAGAGTTGGAGGGGGGGAGAGAGAGAGATGGAGGGGGAGAGAGAGAGAGAGAGAGAGAGAGAGAGAGAGATGGGGAGAGAAAGAGAGATGGAGGGGGGGAGAGAGAGGAAGGGGTGGAGAGAGAGATGGAGGGGGGGAGAGAGAGAGACGGAGGGGGAGAGAGAGACGGAGGGGGGAAGAGAGAGACGGAGGGAGGAGAGAGAGAGAGACGGAGGGGGGAGAGAGAGATGGAGGGGGGAGAGAGAGACGAGGGGGGAGAAAGAGAGAGATGGACGGGGAGATAGAGAGAGGGAAAAAGAGAGAGAGGAACAGAGTTAAAACAACAACTTATGAACTTAAAAAACGTGTTAATAAAACAATGAACTTGCGCACACACACACACACACAACACACACACACACACACACACACACACACACACACACACACACACACACACACACACACACACACACACACACACACACACACACACAGTCTCTCTGTCACTCTCCCTCTCTCTCTCCCCCCTCTCTCTCTCACTCTCTTTCTCTCCATCTCTTTCTCTCCCTCTCTCCCCTCTCTCTTTCCCTCCCGCTCTCTCCCTCTCTCTCCCTCTCTCTCCCTCTCTTTCTTTCCTTCCTTCATTATCTCTCTCTCTCTAATTTCACAGTAATCACAGCTGTCCCCAGTCCCCCTCTCTGTCCCTTCTCTCCTTTCTACATTTCTCTCCACCATGTCTTTCTCTCCATCCGTGTCTGTTATTTCACAGTAATCACAGCTGTCCCCCAGTCCCTTTCTCTGTTTCTCTTTCCCTCATTCTCTCTCTCTGTCACCTCAGTGCCACTGTGCCCTCCAGTCTAAACTATAGTGACTTATTGGACCCTAAACACTTCTTAATAGCTCTCTCTCTCTCTCTCTCTCTCTCTCTCTCTCTACACAAGGGAAACATATGTTTACATTGCCAAAGCAAGTGAAGTAGATAATAAATAATACATATTAACAGTAAATATTACACTCACACAAATTCCAAAAGAATAAAGACCTTTCAAATGCAATATTATGTCTATTTACAGTGTTCTAATGATGTGCAAATGGTTAAAGTACAAAAGGGAAAATAAATAAACATAAATATGGGTTGTATTTACAATGGTGTTTGTTCTTCACTGGTTGACCTTTTCTTGTGGCAACAGGTCACAAATCTTGCTGCTGTGATTAACGGCACACTTGCTGTACACAAACTTGCTGTTTGTGTACATGGATTTTATAATGTTTTTCCCCAAACACCACTTTCCATCACTTTCCATCAATTTGTATAGCAGACCCTCAAATTGAGTCAAAAGCTTTTTTGAAATCAATAAAGTTTTTGTTTGTTTGTTTGTTAATTAGGGTGTGCAGGGTGAATACGTGGTCTGTTGTATGGTAATTTGATAAAAAGCCTATTTTACAATTGCTCAGTATATTGTTTTCACTGAGGAAATGTATGAGTCTGTGTCACGATTCCCACCGACGGTGGCGCCCCCTCCTGCTCGGGTGGCGCTCGGCGGTCGTCGTCACCGGCCTATTAGCTGCCACCGATTCCCTTTGCTTTTCCCTTTTTTTTATTTTAGACACCTGTGGTCAATTAGCCATTAGAGGGGCTATTTAGTTTAGCTGGCCCGCTCCTTTTCGTGCGGGATTAATTGTTGTTTCCGACTGTCTTGTTCATGTTCGGCTTGGCATTGTCACACCTTATTTATTCCCCTGTGTTTGGGAACTTTGGTTTTGTTTCTCAAAGTGTTATTAAAAAACCACACTCCCTGTGCTCGTTGCTTCCTGCGCCTCATTCCTAAACCACGACTACCAACGCCGTTACAGTCTGCTGTTAATGATAATGCAGAGGATTTTCCCAAGGTTGCTGTTGATGCATATCCCACCGTAGTTATTTGGGTCAAATGAGTCTCCACTTTTGTGGATTGGGGTGATCAGTCCTTGGTTCTAAATATTGGGGAAGATGCCAGAGCTGAGGATGAGGATACCATCAACACAACAGGCCTTTTTGGGTTGGAGGGTTTTGTATTTTGTCCTGTAGTTCATTCAATGTATTTAGAGAATCCAGTGGGTTGTGGTCTTTAATAGTTGATTCTAAGATTTGTAATTGATCCTGTATATGTTTTTGCTGGTTGTTCTTTGTTATTGAGCCAAAAAGATTGGAGAAGTGGTTTATCCATACATCTCCGTTTTGGGTAGATAACTCTTAGTGTTATGGTTTGTTTAGTGTTTTCTAATCTTCTATGAATTCTTCATTTTCATTGAGCTGATTTCTGACGTGCTGTTCCTTCTTTCTCCGTAGTGTATTTCTGTATTGTTTTAGTGATTCACCATTGTGAAGGTGTAGACTCAGGTTGTCTGGGTCTCTATGTCTTTGATTGGATAGGTTTCTCAATTTCTTTCTTAGGGTTTTTTCATTCTTCATCAAACCATTTGTCATCTCTCTCTCTTTTTCTGCTTTCTTGTGTTCTATTATAGCTCTTCATAGCCAATGGGGAGGCCAGCTGTCTGGATCCTGTCTCTTCTCTCTCTAGCTTTCCCATTATGAGAGTGTAGGTCTTGGCAGGTTAAACACAGAGAGAGACGAGGTGTGTGTCCTGAATGGCATCCTAATTCCTATAGAGTGCACTGTGTACTGTTAACCAGAGCCCTATTCAAGGGTAAAGTATAGGGAATAGGGTGCCATTTGGGAGGGTCCCCAGGTACTCTTAGGGTACTGTCTATTCTGTCACTGCTGATAGAGAGAGAGAGAGAGAGTGAGTTAGGGAGAGAGAGGAGGGAGAGTGGATTTTAGCATTAATCTGTGATCGTTTTGACTCAGGGAGATGGGAGCATTCATTGAGGATGTGTTTGTGTTGTCAGAGAAGAGAGGAAATGAGAGAGGGAAGGGGAAAGGGGGAGGGGAAGATGGAGGAGAGGGGGAGAAAGGAGAGGAGAGGAGAGGAGAGGAGAGGAGAGGAGAGGAGGGGGGGGGAGTGGAGAGGAGAGGGGAGAGAAAGAAGAGGAGAGAGACAGGAGAGGAGAGGAAAGAATGAGAGGGAGGAGAAAGGAGGGGAGGAGGGGAGGTATGATGAGAGAAACTTTATGTCCAAAAATGAAAAGGTTATCCATGCTTTTGTCACTTCTAGATTAGACTACTGCAATGCTCTACTTTCCGGCTACCCGGATAAATCACTAAATAAACTTCAGTTAGTGCTAAACACGGCTGCTAGAATCCTGACTAGAACCAAAACATGTGATCATATTACTCCAGGGCTAGCCTCCCTACACTGGCTTCCTGTTAACCTGTTGGGTCTAGGGGGCAGCATTTGCACGTCTGGATAAAAAAAATGTACCCGATTTAATCTGGTTACTAATCCTACCCAGTAACTAGAATATGCATATACTTATTATATATGGATAGAAAACACTCTAAAGTTTCCAAAACTGTTTGAATGGTGTCTGTGAGTATAACAGAACTCATTTGGCAGGCAAAACCCTGAGACATTTTCTGACAGGAAGTGGATACCTGATGTGTTGTATTGACTTTAAACCTCTCCCATTGAAAAACACAGGGGTTTAGGAATATTTTGGCACTTCCTATTGCTTCCACTAGATGTCACCAGCCTTTACAAAGTGTTTTGAGTCTTCTGGAGGGAGATCTGACCGAACAAGAGCCATGGAACGGTGATGTCCCATTAGACACCTGGCGCGCTACTTCATGTTGGGTACCCTCGTTCCAATACGTTATAAAAGGCTATGCATTCGTCCACCTTGAATATTATTCATGTTCTGGTTAAAAAAGGCCCTAATGATTTATGCTATACAACGTTTGACATGTTTGAACGAACGGAAATATATTTTTTCCCCTCGTTCATGACGAGAAGTCCGGCTGGCTTACATCATGTGCTAACGAGACGGAGATTTTTGGACATAAATGATGAGCTTTTTTGAACAAAACTACATTCGTTATGGACCTGTGATACCTGGAAGTGACATCTGATGAAGAGAATCAAAGGTAATGGATTATTTACATAGTATTTTCGATTTTAGATCTCCCCAACATGACGTCTAGTCTGTATCGCAACGCGTATTTTTCTGGGCACAGTGCTCAGATTATTGCAAAGTGTGATTTCCCAGTAAGGTTATTTTTAAATCTGGCAAGTTGATTGCGTTCAAAAGATGTAAATCTATAATTCTTTAAATGACAATATAATATTTTACCAATGTTTTCTAATTTTAATTATTTAATTTGTGACGCTGACTTGACTGCCGGTTATTGGAGGGAAACGATTTCCTCAACATCAATGCCATAGTAAAACGCTGTTTTTGTATATAAATATGAACTTGATAGAACTAAAAATGCATGCATTGTCTAACATAATGTCCTAGGAGTGTCATCTGATGGAGATTGTAAAAGGTTAGTGAATCATTTTAGCTGGTTTTATGGTTTTGGTGACCCTGTCTTTGACTTGACAAAACATTACACACAACTCTTGTAAATGTACTGTCCTAACATACTCTAAATTTATGCTTTCGCCGTAAAACCTTTTTGAAATCGTAAAACGTGGTTAGATTAAGGAGATGTTTATCTTTCAAATGGTGTAACATAGTTGTATTTTTGAAAAATTTGAATTTTGACATTTATTTGGATTCAAATTTGCCGCTCTTGAAATGCACCTGCTGTTGATGGAGTGCACCACAGGTGGCACGCTAGCGTCCCACCTAGCCCCAAGAGGTTAAGGCTAAGGCCTTTAAGTCTTTATTGAAGACTCATTTCTTCAGTAGGTCCTATGATTGAGTGTAGTCTGGCCAAGGGATGTGAAGGTGAACGGAAATGCACTGGAGCAACGAACCGCCCTTGCTGTCTCTGCCTGGCCGGTTCCCCTCTCTCCTCTGGGATTCTCTGCCTCTGAACCTATTACAGGGGCTGAGTCACTGGCTTATTGGTGCTCTTCCATGTCGTCCCAAGGAGGGGTGCATCACTTGAGTGGGTTGAGTCACTGACGTGATCTTCCTGTCCGGGTTGGCGCCCCCTCAGATTCGTGCCATGGGGGAGATCTTCGTGGACTATACTCAGCCTTGTCTCAGGATGGTAAGTTGGTGGTCTGTTGATATGCTTCTAGTGGTGTGGGGGCTGTGCTTTGGCAAAGTGGGTGGGGTTATATCCTGCCTGGTTGGCCCTGTCCGGGGGTATCGTCGGATGGGGCCACAGGGTCTCCCTACCCCTCCTGTCTCAGCCTCCAGTATTTATGCTGCCATAGTTTTTGTGTCAGGGGGCTAGGGTCAGTCTGTTATAAATCTGGAGTATTTCTCCTGTCTTATCCGGTGTCCTGTGTGAATTTAAGTATGCTCCCTCTAATTCTCTCTCTCTCCCTCCCCTCCCGGAGGACTTGAGCCCTTGGACCTTGCCTCAGGACTACCTGGCCTGATGACTCCTTGCTGTCCCCAGTCCACCTGGTTGTGCTGCTGCTCCAGTTTCAACTGTTCTGCCTGTGGCTATGGAACCCTGACCTGTTCACCGGATGTGCTACCTTTTCTCGAACCAGTCACGATGAGAGGGAGGAGAGAAGTCACGATGAGAGGGAGGAGAGAAGTCACGATGAGAGGGAGGAGAGAAGGCACGATGAGAGGGAGGAGAGAAGGCATGATGAGAGGGAGGAGAGAAGGCACGATGAGAGGGAGGAGAGAAGGCACGATGAGAGGGAGGAGAGAAGGCATGATGAGAGGGAGGAGCGAAGGCATGATGAGAGGGAGGAGAGAAGTCACGATGAGAGGGAGGAGAGAAGTCACGATGAGAGGGAGGAGAGAAGGCATGATGAGATGGAGGAGAAGAGTCATGATGAGAGAAGTCACGATGAGAGAAGGCATGATGAGAGGGAGGAGAGAAGTCACGATGAGAGAGAGGAGAGAAGGCATGATGAGAGGGAGGAGAGAAGGCATGATGAGCGGGAGGAGAGAAGGCATGATGAGCGGGAGGAGAGAAGGCATGATGAGCGGGAGGAGAGAAGGCATGATGAGCGGGAGGAGAGAAGGCATGATGAGCGGGAGGAGAGAAGTCACGATGAGAGGGAGGAGAAAAAGGCATAATGAGAGGGAGGAGAGAAGGAGACCAGTATATCTTAAATATCAGATGCAGAAAGTGGTAAAGATTTTAAACAAATTGAAACAAAGAGAGACTAAGACCCCAGACAAACTACAGAGACAAACACTGTCAATGCAAGGACATTATCACCCACACAGTTATCACCCTGGTAAACTCCACAGAAGTAGTGCAGTCAATGGAGAATATGGTGCCATTTTCAGACAGCGTCAGCTTGGAGTTTCCCCCAGTGTCACACCTACAATAAAAACTACTAGAGCACGTCTTATATGTTATATTCAGGCTAACCACACGGCAAGCGGTACCGGAGCGACAAGTCTAGGACCAAGTCTAGTTAACAACCTTCTCACCCCTTCTCCCTCTCCCTCTAGAACCTCCTCACCCCTTCTCCCTCTATGACCTCCTCACCCCTTCTCCCTCTCCCTCTAGGACCTCCTCACCCCTTCTCCCTCTCCCTCTAGGACCTCCTCACCCCTTCTCCCTCTCCCTCTAGGACCTCCTCACCCCTTCTCCCTCTCCCTCTAGGACCTCCTCACCCCTTCTCCCTCTAGGACCTCCTCACCCCTTCTCCCTCTCCCTCTAGGACCTCCTCACCCCCTCTCCCTCTAGGACCAAGTCTAGATAACAACCTCCTCACCCCTTCTCCCTCTAGGACCTCCTCACCCCTTCTCCCTCTCCCTCTATGACCTCCTCACCCCTTCTCCCTCTCCCTCTAGGACCTCCTCACCCCTTCTCCCTCTCCCTCTAGAACCTCCTCACCCCTTCTCCCTCTTCCTCTAGGACCTCCTCACCCCTTCTCCCTCTCCCTCTAGGACCTCCTCACCCCTTCCCCCTCTCCCTCTAGGACCTCCTCACCCCTTCTCCCTCTCCCTCTAGGACCTCCTCACCCCTTCTCTCTCTCCCTCTAGGACCTCCTCACCCCTTCTCCCTCTCCCTCTAGGACCAAGTCTAGTTAACAACCTCCTCACCCCTTCTCCCTCTCCCTCTAGAACCTCCTCACCCCTTCTCCCTCTCCCTCTAGGACCTCCTCACCCCTTCTCCCTCTAGGACCTCCTCACCCCTTCTCCCTCTCCCTCTAGGACCTCCTCACCCCTTCTCCCTCTCCCTCTAGAACCTCCTCACCCCTTCTCCCTCTCCCTCTAGAACCTCCTCACCCCTTCTCCCTCACCCTCTAGGACCTCCTCACCCCTTCTCCCTCTCCCTCTAGGACCTCCTCACCCCTTCTCCCTCTCCCTCTAGGACCTCCTCACCCCTTCTCCCTCTAGGACCTCCTCACCCCTTCTCCCTCTCCCTCTAGAACCTCCTCACCCCTTCTCCCTCTCCCTCTAGGACCTCCTCACCCCTTCTCCCTCTCCCTCTAGGACCTCCTCACCCCTTCTCCCTCTCCCTCTCTCCCTGCATCTCTCCTTACCTTGATCAGATCCCCCAGTAGTTTGTTAGCCTCTGAGTAGGACTTCTTGACTTGTTTAAACTTGTTGCCCAGCCCCATGCTGTGGGCCTGGAAGTGAAGGTTGGTGTACTGACCGCCTGGAATCTCATTCTCATACACATCAGCGTTACCTGGAGACAGAGAGAGAGAGAGAGAGACAGGAGTGTGTGTGTGTCTGTGTGTTGCTGTATTTTTCCGGTTTGGAGCGAGCAGTCGCACAGTCGCACTACTCTTCGCTCCACAGGTAATATTACACTTCACTACATTACAACGGCTTGATTTGTTTGATCTGAGCAATTCTTCTTAGCTGGCTACATAGCCGTCTTTGTATCAAAGATAATTGTGTAGTTTTAGAGTAATTTAGTAATTATCGAGGCTAGCTATCTTCGTCCTCCTAACGTAGTCAACACTCCTAGCTGCTAGCTAGCTAGTCATCACTGCTAGCTAGCCAACTTCTACCGACTAGCAGCACTGTAGAAACTATTACATTACTACGTAACGACTTGATTAGTGTGGTGTTAGTGTTAGTTAGCCAGCTACATAGTTGTCTTTGCTGTCTCTGTATCTAAGATAGTTGTGTAGTTTGAGTAATTATCGAGGTGAGCTAGCCAGCCGCGACGCGGCGCCAGACTTAGTCAACACACCTAGTCATCATTAACCCACTGCTAGCTAGCCAACCGTTACCGACTAGCAGCGCTGTAGATACTAATACTTTACAATGGAACGATTTGACTAGTGTAGTGTTAGCTAGCTAGCTACTTAGTTGTCTTTGTCATAGCTTGATAATTGTGTAGTTTAGTAATTACCTAGGTTAGCTAGCCAGCCATCGAGGTCAGCTAGCCAGCTATTTCCGTCCCCCGCGACGCCATTTTTCCTAACCCAGCCAACTATTACCGACGAGCAGCATTGTAGAAACTAAATACATACAAGGAACGTCTTGATTAGTGTTATGTTAGCTAGCTAGCTACAAAGTTGCTTTGTATCATGACAAGGTGTAGTACTGAAACTATCGAGGTTACCTAGCCAGCTACACGTTCAAAGTCAACAACGCAGCCACTGCTAGCTAGCCTACTCCACCAGCCAGCAGTACTGCATCATTTTAGTCAATAAGATTTTTGCAACGTAAGCTTAACTTTCTGAACATTCGAGACGTGTAGTCCACTTGTCAGTCAAATCTCCTTTGCATTAGCGTAGCCTCTTCTGTAGCTTGTCTACTATGTGTCTGTCTATCCCTGTTCTCTCCCCTCTGCACAGGCCATACAAACGCTCCACACCGCGTGGCCGCTGCCACTCTAACCTGGTGGTCCCAGCGCGCACGACCCACGTGGAGTTCCAGGTCTCCGGCAGCCTCTGGAACTGCCGGTCTGCGGCCAACAAGGCTGAGTTCATCTCAGCCTATGCTACCCTCCAGTCCCTAGACTTCCTGGCGCTGACGGAAACATGGATTACCACAGATAACACTGCTACTCCTACTGCTCTCTCCTCGTCTGACTACGTGTTCTCGCATACCCCTAGAGCATCGAGCCAGCGGGGTGGTGGCACTGGAATCCTCATCTCTCCCAAGTGGACATTCTCTCTTTCTCCCCTGACCCATCTGTCTATCTCCTCATTTGAATTCCATGCTGTCACAGTTACCAGCCCTTTCAAGCTTAACATCCTTATCATTTATCGCCCTCCAGGTTCCCTTGGAGAGTTCATCAATGAGCTTGACGCCTTGATAAGTTCCTTTCCTGAGGATGGCTCACCTCTCACAGTTCTGGGTGACTTTAACCTCCCCACGTCTACCTTCGACTCATTCCTCTCTGCCTCCTTCTTTCCACTCCTCTCCTCTTTCGACCTCACCCTCTCACCTTCCCCCCCTACTCACAAGGCAGGCAATACCCTTGACCTCATCTTTACTAGATGCTGTTCTTCCACTAATCTCATTGCAACTCCCCTCCAAGTCTCCGACCACTACCTTGTATCCTTTTCCCTCTCGCTCTCATCCAACACTTCTCACTCTGCCCCTACTCGGATGGTATTGCGCCGTCCCAACCTTCGCTCTCTCTCTCCCGCTACTCTCTCCTCTTCCATCCTATCATCTCTTCCCTCTGCTCAAACCTTCTCCAACCTATCTCCTGATTCTGCCTCCTCAACCCTCCTCTCCTCCCTCTCTGCATCCTTTGATTTCCTCTGTCCCCTATCCCCCAGGCCGGCTCGGTCCTCCCCTCCTGCTCCGTGGCTCGACGACTCACTGCGAGCTCACAGAACAGGGCTCCGGGCAGCCGAGCGGAAATGGAGGAAAACTCGCCTCCCTGCGGACCTGGCATCCTTTCACTCCCTCCTCTCTACATTTTCCTCTTCTGTCTCTGCTGCTAAAGCCACTTTCTACCACTCTAAACTCCAAGCATCTGCCTCTAACCCTAGGAAGCTCTTTGCTACCTTCTCCTCCCTCCTGAATCCTCCTCCCCCTCCCCCTTCCTCCCTCTCTGCGGAAGACTTCGTCAACCATTTTGAAAAGAAGGTTGACGACATCCGATCCTCATTTTCTAAGTCAAATGACACCGCTGGTCCTGCTCACACTGCCCTACCCTGTGCTTTGACCTCTTTCTCCCCTCTCTCTCCAGATGAAATCTCGCGTTTTGTGACGGCCGGCCGCCCAACAACCTGCCCACTTGACCCTATCCCCTCCTCTCTTCTCCAGACCATTTCCGGAGACCTTCTCCCCTACCTCACCTCGCTCATCAACTCATCCTTGACCGCTGGCTACGTCCCTTCCGTCTTCAAGAGAGCGAGAGTTGCACCCCTTCTGAAAAAACCTACACTCGATCCCTCCGATGTCAACAACTACAGACCAGTATCCCTTCTTTCCAAAACTCTTGAACGTGCCGTCCTTGGCCAGCTCTCTTGCTATCTCTCTCAGAATGACCTTCTTGATCCTAATCAGTCAGGTTTCAAGACTGGGCATTCAACTGAGACTGCTCTTCTCTGTGTCACGGAGGCTCTCCGCACTGCTAAAGCTAACTCTCTCTCCTCTGCTCTCATCCTTCTAGACCTATCTGCTGCCTTTGATACCGTGAACCATCAGATCCTCCTCTCCACCCTCTCCGAGCTGGGCATCTCCGGCGCGGCCCATGCTTGGATTGCGTCCTACCTGACAGGTCGCTCCTACCAGGTGGCGTGGCGAGAATCTGTCTCCGCACCATGTGCTCTCACCACTGGTGTCCCCCAGGGCTCTGTTCTAGGCCCACTCCTATTCTCGCTATACACCAAGTCACTTGGCTCTGTCATATCCTCACATGGTCTCTCATATCATTGCTATGCAGATGACACACAATTAATCTTCTCCTTTCCCCCTTCTGACAACCAGATGGCAAATCGCATCTCTGCATGTCTGGCAGACATATCAGTGTGGATGACGGATCACCACCTCAAGCTGAACCTCGGCAAGACGGAGCTGCTCTTCCTCCCGGGGAAGGACTGCCCGTTCCATGATCTCGCCATCACGGTTGACAACTCCCTTGTGTCCTCCTCCCAGAGTGCTAAGAGCCTCGGCGTGACCCTGGACAACACCCTGTCGTTCTCCACTAACATCAAGGCGGTGACCCGATCCTGTAGGTTCATGCTCTACAACATTCGCAGAGTACGACCCTGCCTCACACAGGAAGCGGCGCAGGTCCTAATCCAGGCACTTGTCATCTCCCGTCTGGATTACTGCAACTCGTTGTTGGCTGGGCTCCCTGCCTGTGCCATTAAACCCCTCCAACTCATCCAGAACGCCGCAGCCCGTCTGGTGTTCAACCTTCCCAAGTTCTCTCACGTCACCCCGCTCCTCCGCTCTCTCCACTGGCTTCCAGTCGAAGCTCGCATCCGCTACAAGACCATGGTGCTTGCCTACGGAGCTGTGAGCGGAACGGCACCTCCATACCTTCAGGCTCTGATCAGGCCCTACACACAAACAAGGGCACTGCGTTCATCCACCTCTGGCCTGCTCGCCCCCCTACCTCTGAGGAAGCACAGTTCCCGCTCAGCCCAGTCAAAACTGTTCGCTGCTCTGGCACCCCAATGGTGGAACAAGCTCCCTCACGACGCCAGGACAGCGGAGTCAATCACCACCTTCCGGAGACACCTGAAACCCCACCTCTTTAAGGAATACCTAGGATAGGATAAAGTAATCCTTCTACCCCCCCCCCCCCCCCCCACCTTAAAAGATTTAGATGCACTATTGTAAAGTGGTTGTTCCACTGGATATTATAAGGTGAATGCACCAATTTGTAAGTCGCTCTGGATAAGAGCGTCTGCTAAATGACGTAAATGTAAATGTAAATGTGTGTGTGTGTGCGTGTGAAATTTGATTGTTTTATTCAAATAAAGTATTTAAATGTGTGTGTGTGTTGCTGTGTGTGTGTGTGTGTGTGTGTGTGTGTGAAATTTGATTGTTTTATTCAAATAAAGTATTTAAATGGGTGTGTGTGTGTGCTGCTGTATGTGTGTGTGTGTGTGTGCGTGCGTGTGTGCGCGTGTGTGCGTGTGTGCGTGTGTGCGTGTGTGCGTGTGCGCGTGTGCGCGTGTGCGCGTGCGCGTGTGCGCGTGTGCGTGTGTGCGTGTGTGTGCGTGTGTGCGTGTGTGTGTGTGTGCGTATGTGTGTGTGTGTGTGCGCGTGTGCGTATGCGTGTGCGTGTGTGTGTGTGTGTGTGTGTGTGTGTGTGTGTTACCTGACTTCATGGTAGCAGTGCAGTCAAAGGGAGCATACAGTCCTCTAGTCACCTCCCAGTACTCACTATAATCAAATACCTTCTCTAAGGCAATACCTGGGAGAGGGAGGGAGGGAGGGGGAGGGAGAGAGGGGGGAGAGGGGGAGGGAGGGAGGGAGGGGGGGGAGGGGGAGGGGGAGGGGGGAGGGGGGGGAGGGAGGGAGGGAGGGAGAGGGGGAGGGAGAGAGGGAGAGAGGGAGGGGGGAGGGAGGGAGGGAGGGGGAGGGAGAGAGGGAGGAGGGAGGGAGGGGGGATGGAGGAAGGGAGGGGGGAGGGAGGGAGGGAGGAGGGACGGAGAAAGGGAGGGATGGGGAGGGAGAGAGGGAGGAGGGAGGGAGGGAGGGAGGGAGGGAGGGAGGGAGAGAGTGAGGAGGGAGGGAGGGAGGGGGAGGGAGAGAGGGAGGAGGGAGGGAGGGAGGGAGGGGGAGGGAGAGAGGGAGAGAGGGAGGAGGGAGGGAGGGAGGGAGGAGGGAGGGAGGGGGGAGGGAGGGAGAAAGGGGGCGGGAGAGAGGGAGGAGGGAGGGAGGGGGAGGGAGGGGGGAGGCAGAGAGGGAGGAGGGAGAAAGGGAGGGAGGGAGGGGAAGGGAGAGAGGGAGGAGGGAGGGGGGAGGGAGGGAGAAAGGGAGGAGGGAGGGGGGGAGGAGGGAGGGGGGATGGAGGGAGGGGGGGATGGGGGGGAGAAAGAGAGAGAGGGGAGGGAGAGAGGGAGGGAGGGAGGGAGGGAGGGAGGGGGGAGGGAGGGAGAAAGAGGGAGGGGTAGGGAGAGGGGTGAGGGAGGGGGAGGGAGGAGGGAGGGTGAGAGAGAGAGATAGGGAGAGAGAGAGCGAGAGAGAGAGAGAGAGAGAAGTAGGGACAGGGAAGGTAAATAGACATAACAACAAAAAACTCCACGAGAATATCTGTCAAGCCATGAATCTTCAATCAGTCATTACTCCAAGATGCTACAGTTAGACCCTGCTGCTACTGTCCAGACAGAGAGATGATTGGTCAATAGGTCTTACTGCTACTGTGCAGACAGAGAGATGATTGGTCAACAGAAATATAGACAAAAAGAAAGACTATATAATGTTCATACTGAAACTCTCCAAGGCATGTCAGTCAGGCATCAGCCAGTCAGTTACGCAGGCAGTCAGTCAGGCATCGGTCAGTCAGTCAGGCAGACAGTCAGTCAGGCAGACAGTCAGCCAGTCAGTCAGCCAGACAGACAGTCAGTTAGGCAGGCATCGGTCAGTCAGTCAGGCAGACAGTCAGTCAGGCAGACAGTCAGCCAGTCAGTCAGGCATCAGCCAGTCAGTTACGCAGGCAGTGGGATACTATCAATCAATATGCATCTCTATCTTTGAACAGTGCTGATATTGATACTGTCATTAACGTCTGAAGAAACACACAATGAGACAGACTTCAACATAATTGATGACAAGACGGAGACAGAGGAGGAGACAGAGGAGGAGACAGAGGAGGAGACAGAGGAAGAGACAGAGGAGGAGACAGAGGAGGAGACAGAGGAGGAGACAGAGGAGGAGACAGAGGAAGAGACAGAGGAGACAGAGGAGGAGACAGAGGAGGAGACAGAGGAAGAGACAGAGGAGGAGACAGAGGAGGAGACAGAGGAAGAGACAGAGGAGGAGACAGAGGAGGAGACAGAGGAAGAGACAGAGGAGACAGAGGAGGAGACAGAGGAGGAGACAGAGGAGGAGACAGAGGAGGAGACAGAGGAGGAGACAGAGGGGGAGACAGAGGAAGAGACAGAGGGGGAGACAGAGGTGGGACAGAAGAGGAGACAGAGGAGGAGACAGAGGAAGAGACAGGAGGAGACAGAGGAGGAGACAGAGGAGGAGACAGAGGAGACAGAGGAGGAGACAGAGGAGGAGACAGAGGAGACAGAGGAGGAGACAGAGGAAGAGACAGGAGGAGACAGAGGAGGAGACAGAGGAGGAGACAGAGGAGACAGAGGAGGAGACAGAGGAGACAGAGGAGGAGACAGAGGAGGAGACAGAGGAGACAGAGGAGGAGACAGAGGAGGAGACAGAGGAGGAGACAGAGGAGGAGACAGAGGAGGAGACAGGAGGAGACAGAGGAGGAGACAGGAGGAGACAGGAGGAGACAGAGGAGGAGACAGAGGAAGAGACAGGAGGAGACAGAGGAGGAGACAGAGGAGGAGACAGGAGGAGACAGAGGAGGAGACAGGAGGAGACAGAGGAGGAGACAGAGGAGACAGGAGGAGACAGAGGAGGAGACAGAGGAAGAGACAGGAGGAGACAGAGGAGGAGACAGAGGAGACAGAGGAGGAGACAGAGGAGACAGAGGAGGAGACAGAGGAGGAGACAGGAGGAGACAGAGGAAGAGACAGGAGGAGGAGACAGAGGAGGAGACAGAGGAGGAGACAGAGGAGGAGACAGAGGAGGAGACAGAGGAGACAGAGGAGGAGACAGAGGAGGAGACAGAGGAGACAGAGGAGGAGACAGAGGAGACAGAGGAGGAGACAGAGGAAGAGACAGAGGAGGAGACAGAGGAG
>NC_138308.1:94211160-94243660 GCF_965601325.2 Salmo salar | reverse complement strand
GAAATACTACAGTGTGCCATCACAGCAGCAAGATTTGTGACCTGTTGCCACAAGAAAAGGGCAACCAGTGAAGAACAAACACCATTGTAAATACATAAATACAACCCATATTTATGTTTATTTATTTTCCTTTTTATACTTTAACCATTTGCACATCATTACAACACAGTATATATACAGATAATATGACATTTGAAATGTATTTTATTATTTTGGAACTTTTGTGTAATGTTTACCATTTATTTGTTATTGTTTATTTCAATGTTGTTTATGATCTATTTCACACGCTTTGGCAACGTGTGCGTATGTGCAGGCACATCGCTCAAGAGTGACTTCAACGTCGGGAAACACCTTCAAAACCCTCCACTAGGGGCAACAGTGAGTGTTATTACCACCAGCTGGGGTTTGGACCACCAGCTGGGGTTTGGACCACCAGGTGGGGTTTGGACCACCAGCTGGGGTTTGGACCACCAGGTGGGGTTTGGACCACCAGCTGGGGTTTGGACCACCAGGAGGGGTTTGGACCACCAGCTGGGGTTTGGACCACCAGGTGGGGTTTGGGCCACCAGGTGGGGTTTGGGCCACCAGGTGGGGTTTGGACCACCAGGTGGGGTTTGGACCACCAGGTGGGGTTTGGGCCACCAGGTGAGGTTTGGACCACCAGGTGGGGTTTGGACCACCAGGTGGGGTTTGGACCACCAGGTGGGGTTTGGGCCACCAGGTGAGGTTTGGACCACCAGGTGGGGTTTGGACCACCAGGTGGGGTTTGGACCACCAGGTGGGGTTTGGGCCACCAGGTGGGGTTTGGACCACCAGGTGGGGTTTGGACCACCAGGTGGGGTTTGGACCACCAGGTGGGGTTTGGGCCACCAGGTGGGGTTTGGACCACCAGGTGGGGTTTGGGCCACCAGGTGGGGTTTGGGCAACCAGCTGGGGTTTGGACCACCAGCTGGGGTTTGGACCACCAGGTGGGGTTTGGGCCACCAGGTGGGGTTTGGACCACCAGGTGGGGTTTGGGCCACCAGGTGGGGTTTGGACCACCAGGTGGGGTTTGGACCACCAGGGTGGTGGAAAGGTGGAATCCCGTGACTCAGAAGGTTGTATGTTCTAAATGGGAATTTAGCGGAAACAGAACGATCCTGAGCAGGAGTTTACCCAGGGTGTCAAAAACACATAGACCTTTAGATCAACTTGGATAAACGTCAAAGTCCGCGGGTGAGACTGTGAGAGCTTGTTGGTGTGTGTGCCTGTGCGTGTGCCTGTGTTTGTGCGCATGTGTGTGTTTGTGTGTCTGTTTGATGAGAGAGATGGGAGGAATGCAAATGATTTTAACGCTGACACAAGAGCAACATCATCACTCAGGTGTGACGCCAAGGGGAGTTTTGGATCCTTCCTCTCTTGTCAGGTGTGACAGGGTGGGGGTTTGGGATATTCTTCCAAGCCATCACTCTATCTCCATCTCCCTCCCAATCCTCCAACCCCCATTCTGACTCCCTCCCTCCCTCCCTCCAACCCCCATTCTCCCTCCCTCCCTCCCTCCCTCCCTCCCTCCCTCCCTCCCTCCCTCCCTCCCTCCCTCCCTCCTCCCTCCCTCCAACCCCCATTCTGACTCCCTCCCTCCCTTCCCTCTCTTCTGTCAGTAACACTGTAAATGATTGTGCAAACATCTCTCCATGCCATTCCTCATTACACATCCTCCCTCTCCCCTTCCTTCCTCTCCTCTCCTCCCTCCCCCTTCACCCTCTACTCTCCTCTCCTCCCTCTCCCCTTCTGCCTCTCCTCTCCTCCCTCTCCCCTTCCTTCCTCTCCTCTCCTCCCTCCCCCTTCACCCTCTACTCTCCTCTCCTCCCTATCCCCTTCTGCCTCTCCTCTCCTCCCTCCCCCTTCACCCTCTACTCTCCTCTCCTCCCTCTCCCCTTCTGCCTCATCTCTCCTCGCTCTCCCCTTTACCCTCCCCTCTCCCCCCTTCACCCTCTACTCTCCTCTCCTCCCTCTCCCCTTCTGCCTCATCTCTCCTCGCTCTCCCCTTTACCCTCCCCTCTCCCCCCTTCACCCTCTACTCTCCTCTCCTCCCTCTCCCCTTCTGCCTCTCCTCTCCTCTCCTCCCTCTCCCCTTCACCCTCTCCTCTCCATTCCTCTCCCCTTCTGCCTCTCCTCTCCTCCCTCTCCCCTTCACCCTCTCCTCCTCTCCCCTTCTGCCTCATCTCTCCTCGCTCTCCCCTTCTGCCTCTCCTCTCCTCCCTCTCCCCTTCTGCCTCTCCTCTCCTCCCTCTCCCCTTCACCCTCTACTCTCCTCTCCTCCCTCTCCCCTTCACCCTCTCCTCTCCTCCCTCTCCCCTTCTGCCTCTCCTCTCCTCCCTCTCCCCTTCACCCTCTCCTCTCCTCCCTCTCCCCTTCCCCTTCACCTACTCCTCTCCTCCCTCTCCCCTTCTGCCTCTCCTCTCCTCCCTCTCCCCTTCTGCCTCTCCTCTCCTCCCTCTCCCCTTCACCCTCTCCTCTCCTCCCTCTCCCCTTCCCCTTCACCTACTCCTCTCCTCCCTCTCCTCTTCACCCTCCACTCTCCTTTCTTCTCCCCTTCCCCCTCCTCTCCTCTCCCCTTCACCCTCTCCTCTCCTCCCTCTCCCCCTCTACTCTCCTTTCCTCTCCCCCTCCCCCTCTCCTCTCCTCCCTCTCCCTTTCACCCTTTACTCTCCTTTCCTCTCCCCCTCACCCTCTCCTCTCCTCCCTCTCACCCTCTACTCTCCTTTCCTCTCCCCCTTCTGGGCTCCCGAGTGGCGTAGCGGTCTAAGGCACTACATCTCAGTGCAAGAGGCGTCATTACAGACCCTGGTTCGATTCCAGGCTGTATCACAACCGGCCGTGATTGGGAGTCCCATAGGGCGGCGCACCATTGGCCCAGCGTCATCCGGGTTAGGGTTTTGGCCAGGGTAGGCCGTCATTGTAAATAAGAATTTGTTCTAAACTCACTTGCCTAGTTAAATAAAGGTTAAATAAAGGTTAAATACCCATAGCCCCTTCACCCTCTTAACAAGAAGTAATTTCCCTAGAAAGACTGACTGCTGGAGGAATAGTAACTGCTGCACAGTGTATGGGGTGAACACCAGGATGAATGAACGAATGAACAAACAAACAAACAAAATAATTAATGAATAAATTAATTCATAATAGGAAGAATAAATGAAAAAACAAAGTGACAAATGAATGAAAGTGGTTTTCAATGACTGATAGACAGGCAGACTGCAGTAGGACCCAGCTGATAGACAGGCAGACTGCAGTAGGATCCAGCTGATAGACAGGCAGACTGCAGTAGGAAGAGGAACCAGCTGATAGACAGGCAGACTGCAGTAGGAAGAGGAACCAGCTGATAGACAGGCAGACTGCAGTAGGACCCAGCTGATAGACAGGCAGACTGCAGTAGGACCCAGCTGATAGACAGGTAGACTGCAGTAGGAACCAGCTGATAGACAGGCAGACTGCAGTAGGACCCAGCTGATAGACAGGCAGACTGCAGTAGGACCCAGCTGATAGACAGGCAGACTGCAGTAGGAAGAGGAACCAGCTGATAGACAGGCAGACTGCAGTAGGAAGAGGAACCAGCTGATAGACAGGCAGACTGCAGTAGGACCCAGCTGATAGACAGGCAGACTTCAGTAGGACCCAGCTGATAGACAGGTAGACTGCAGTAGGAACCAGCTGATAGACAGGCAGACTGCAGTAGGACCCAGCTGATAGACAGGCAGACTGCAGTAGGACCCAGCTGATAGACAGGCAGACTGCAGTAGGAAGAGGAACCAGCTGATAGACAGGCAGACTGCAGTAGGACCCAGCTGATAGACAGGCAGACTGCAGTAGGAAGAGAAACCAGCTGATAGACAGGCAGACTGCAGTAGGACCCAGCTGATAGACAGGCAGACTGCAGTAGGAACCCAGCTGATAGACAGGCAGACTGCAGTAGGACGAGGAACCAGCTGATAGACAGGCAGACTGCAGTAGGACCCAGCTGATAGACAAGCAGACTGCAGTAGGACCCAGCTGATAGACAGGCAGACTGCAGTAGGACCCAGCTGATAGACAAGCAGACTGCAGTAGGACCCAGCTGATAGACAGGCAGACTGCAGTAGGAACCAGCTGATAGACAGGCAGAGTGCAGTAGAACCCAGCTGATAGACAGGCAGACTGCAGTAGGACCCAGCTGATAGACAGGCAGACTGCAGTAGGACCCAGCTGATAGACAGGCAGACTGCAGTAGGAACCAACTGATAGACAGGCAGACTGCAGTAGGACCCAGCTGATAGACAGGCAGAGTGCAGTAGGAACCAGCTAATAGACAGGCAGACTGCAGTAGGACCCAGCTGATAGACAGGCAGACTGCAGTAGGACCCAGCTGATAGACAGGCAGACTGCAGTAGGAACCAGCTGATAGACAGGCAGACTGCAGTAGGACCCAGCTGATAGACAGGCAGACTGCAGTAGGACCCAGCTGATAGACAGGCAGACTGCAATAGGAGCCAGCTGATAGACAGGCAGACTGCAGTAGGATCCAGCTGATAGACAGGCAGACTGCAGTAGGAACCAGCTGATAGACAGACAGACTGCAGTAGGACCCAGCTGATAGACAGGCAAACTGCAGTAGGACCTAGCTGATAGACAGGCAGAGTGCAGTAGGACCCAGCTGATAGACTGGCAGACTGCAGTAGGACGAGGACCCAGCTGATAGACAGGCAGACTGCAGTAGGAAGAGGAAACAGATGATAGACAGGCAGACTGCAGTAGGAAGAGGAAACAGATGATAGACAGGCAGACTGCAGTAGGACCCAGCTGATAAACAGGCAGACTGCAGTAGGACCCAGCTGATAGACAGGCAGACTGCAGTAGGAAGAGGAAACAGATGATAGACAGGCAGACTGCAGTAGGAAGAGGAAACAGATGATAGACAGGCAGACTGCAGTAGGACCCAGCTGATAGACAGGTAGACTGCAGTAGGAAGAGGAAACAGATGATAGACAGGCAGACTGCAGCAGGACCCAGCTGATAAACAGGCAGACTAAGGTTGTTGCTTTCATCTGTTGTCGATGTGATTTTGGGTTTCAATCGATCAATCAGTCAGTCAGTCAGTAAATTAATAAATCGTCATCTCAGCTATTGATGAATCTGACTAATTGAGTGGACGGGCTCTGTTCAATACACCATCAGACATTAGAAATGTGCTCTGATTGGTATATAGAGGCATCTCCGTATTGATTGACAGGGCTGTGGGCCAGTCACGTACCAGTGTCGAGTTTGGTTCCTTTGGTGCAGGCCACCATGGCTCCCATGCTGGGCTGTGACGTCATCCCTGCCATGGAGTCCACCTTCGACAACATATTAATAGTTAGTGTGTGTGTGTGTGTGTGTGTGTGTGTGTGTGTGTGTGTGTGTGTGTGTGTGTGTGTGTGCGTGTGCGTGTGCATGTGCATGAGTGTGTGCGCCTGTGTGTGTGTGTGTGTGTGTGTGTGTGTGTGTGTGTGTGTGTGCGTGTGCGTGTGTATGAGTGTGCGTGTGTGTGTGTGTGTGTGTGCGTGTGTATGAGTGTGCGTGTGCGTTTGCATGTGTGTGTGTGTGTGTGCGTTACCCACCGCGACATCCACTACGTCGGCCCCTGCCTCAGCGCAGGCCAGCATAGCGGCTACTCCAGCCCCTGCTGTGTCGTGTGTGTGGACGTGGATGGGAACGTCAGGAAAACGATCACGCAGGGCACTGATCAGGATACGGCTGGACTCCGGCTTCAGCAGACCGGCCATGTCCTGGAGAGGACAGATGGAGGGATGAAGAGGTAGAGAGAGAGAAAGAGATGGAGAGAAGTAGATGAATAGAATGTTAGTTTCTCTGTTACAGCTGTTTCTGCTATGTTCCCTGGTAACTGTCTGGTAACTGTGTGGTAACTGTCAGGTAACTGGTAACTGTCAGGTAACTGTCTGGTAACTGTCTGGTAACTGTCTGGTAACTGTCTGTAACTGTCTGTAACTGTCTGTAACTGTCAGGTAACTGTCTGTAACTGTCAGGTAACTGTCAGGTAACTGTCTGGTAACTGTCTGGTAACTGTGTGGTAACTGTGTGGTAACTGTCTGGTAACTGTCTGGTAACTGTGTCGTAACTGTCTGGTAACTGTCTGGTAACTGTCTGTAACTGTCAGGTAACTGTCAGGTAACTGTCTGGTAACTGTCAGGTAACTGTCTGGTAACTGTCTGGTAACTGTGTGGTAACTGTGTGGTAACTCTGTGGTAACTCTGTGGTAACTGTCTGGTAACTGTCAGGTAACTGTCTAGTAACTGTGTGGTAACTGTCTGGTAACTGTCTGGTAACTGTCAGGTAACTGTCTGGTAACTGTCTGTAACTGTCTGGTAACTGTCTGGTAATTGTCTGGTAACTGTCTGGTAACTGTCAGGTAACTGTCTGGTAACTGTCTGGTAACTGTCTGGTAACTGTCAGGTAACTGTCTGGTAACTGTCAGGTAACTGTCTGGTAACTGTCTGGTAACTGTCTAGTAACTGTCTAGTAACTGTGTGGTAACTGTCAGGTAACTGTCTGGTAACTGTCTGTAACTGTCTGGTAACTGTCTGGGAACTGTGTGGTAGCTGTCTGGTAACTGTCTGGTAACTGTCAGGTAACTGTCTGGTAACTGTGTGGTAGCTGTCTGGTAACTGTCAGGTAACTGTATGGTAATTGTCTGGTAACTGTCAGGTAACTGTCTAGTAACTGTCTAGTAACTGTGTGGTAACTGTCTGGTAACTGTCAGGTAACTGTCTGGTAACTGTCTGTAACTGTCAGGTAACTGTCTGGTAACTGTGTGGTAGCTGTCTGGTAACTGTCTGGTAACTGTGTGGTAACTGTGTGGTAACTGTCAGGTAACTGTCTGGTAACTGTCTGGTAACTGTCTGGTAACTTTCTGGTAACTGTGTGGTAACTGTCTAGTACTTGTCAGGTAACTGTCTGGTAACTGTCTGTAACTGTCTGTAACTGTCTGGTAACTGTCTGGTAACTGTCTGGTAACTGTCTGTAACTGTCTGGTAACTGTCTGTTAACTGTCAGGTAACTGTCTGGTAACTGTCTGTAACTGTCTGGTAACTGTCTGGTAACGGTCTGTAACTGTCTGGTAACTGTCTGGTAACTGTCTGGTAACTGTCAGGTAACTGTCAGGTAACTGTGTGGTAACTGTCAGGTAACTGTGTGGTACCTGTCTGGTAACTGTCAGGTAACTGTGTGGTAACTGTCTGGTAACTGTCAGGTACCTGTCTGGTAACTGTCAGGTAACTGTCAGGTACCTGTCGGTAACTGTCTGGTAACTGTCTGGTAACTGTCAGGTAACTGTCAGGTAACTGTCAGGTAACTGTCTGGTAACTGTCGGTAACTGTCTGGTAACTGTCTGGTAACTGTCTGGTAAATGTGTGGTAACTGTCTGGTAACTGTCCTGGTAACTGTCTGGTAACTGTCAGGTAACTGTCGGTAACTGTCTGGTAACTGTCTGGTAACTGTCTGGTAACTGTCTGGTAACTGTCTGGTAACTGTCTGGAAAAACTGTCTGATTTGAAATCAAATCAAACTTTTTTTGCCACATGCGCCGAATACAACAGATATGTGTGTGTCGATATGGGTGTGTGTAGATATGTGTGTGTCTATGTGTGTGTGCAGATATGTGTGTGTGTAGATATGTGTGCAGATATGTGTGTGTAGATGTGTGTGTGTCGATATGTGTGTGTAGATATGTGTGTGTAGATATGTGTGTAGATATGTGTGTGTAGATGTGTGTGCAGATATGTGTACAGATATGTGTGTGTAGATATGTGTGTGTAGATATGTGTGCAGATATGTGTGTGTAGATGTGTGTGTGTCGATATGTGTGTGTAGATGTGTGTGTGTAGATATGTGTGCAGATATGTGTGTGTAGATGTGTGTGTGTCGATATGTGTGTGTACATATGTGTGTGTAGATATGTGTGTAGATATGTGTGTGTAGATGTGTGTGCAGATATGTGTACAGATATGTGTGTGTAGATATGTGTGTAGATATGTGTGTGTAGATATGTGTGTGTGTAGATATGTGTGTGTAGATATGTGTGTGTAGATATGTGTGTAGATATGTGTGTGTGTGTAGATGTGTGTGTGTGTAGATATGTGTGTGTGTGTAGATATGTGTGTGTAGATATGTGTGTGTGTAGATATGTGTGTGTAGATATGTGTGTGTAGATGTGTGTAGATATGTGTGTGTAGATATGTGTGTGTGTAGATATGTGTGTGTAGATATGTGTGTGTGTAGATATGTGTGTGTGTGTAGATGTGTGTGTGTAGATATGTGTGTGTGTGTAGATATGTGTGTGTAGATATGTGTGTGTGTGTAGATATGTGTGTAGATATGTGTGTGTGTGTAGATATGTGTGTGTAGATATGTGTGTGTGTAGATATGTGTGTCAGTAAAGTCACCTTGATACATAGCACGTGAGTCCCAGCCCTCATCAGTTCCTCAGTCAGGTTAACATAGTACTCCAGAGAGTACTTCTGTCTCATGGGGTCTGATACATCTCCTGTGTAGGAGATTGCAGCCTCCACCACCCCTCCTGCCCTGTGGATGACGAAGATGACGATGATGATGATGATGATGTCAGCGTTAAATATAGACATCGCTAAAACGATGTACCTACTGTATTAGACACGCGGTGTTCACGTAGACAAAACGACACACCTGCACACAGCACAGCGATGTGAGGAGGGCTAACTCTTGTTGGTTAGGGAGAGTCTGGACGGTACAGTCAACCTACCTGCCTGCAGCTTCCATGCCCAGTATCATGTTAGGGAGGTAGTTGAGACTGTCAAACACACGGAATATATCCATGCCATTCTCCTTCGCCACCTCACAGAACCTGGGGAGAGTGGGAGAGGGGGAGAGAGATAGAGAGAGAGAGAGAGAGAAATAGAGAGAGAGAGAGAGAGAGAGAGAAATAGAGAGAGAGAGAAATAGAGAGAGAGAGAGAAAGAGAGAGAGAGACAGAGAGAGAGAGAGAGAGAGAGAGAGAGAAATAGAGAGAGAGAGAGAGAGCGAGAGAGAAAGAGAGAAATAGAGAGAGAGAGAGAGAGAGAGACAGAGAGAGAGAGAGAGAGAAATAGAGAGAGAGCGAGAGAGAAAGAGAGAAATAGAGAGAGAGAGAGAGAGAGAGAGAGAGAGAGAGAGAGAGAGAGAAAGAAAGAAAGAGAGAAAGAGAGAAATAGAGAGAAAGAGAGAGAGAGAGAGTCAGTCTTTGTTCTGTATCTATGGCGTGACCCAGTCGTTCGTTCTAAATGTTCTTATCCCCTGTTAGCCAACTACGGCTAACTTACAGTCACGTCAAAAAGTTCAGCCAGAATAACAGCAAATTTGCTGCATTTGCATTTGTTTTAAGCTGTTTTCTGGTGACATTTATTTGGACACATCCATAACAATGAGCTAATGAGGCGCGATTTCACCTGTCATAGATAATCTGCTCACTCGTCAGGACTGTGTTGTTCAGAGACGAGCTAACCAACACAGCTAAACACAATCACTTCAAACTGATGCTGGAAAGACTGCAAATTAGCTGCACTACATTTAGTTGCACCTGTTTTCTATTTCTTTGTATATATCCATACAATTTTGTTAAAAAAATTATAATATTATCTATGTTATTATTATGAGCACTGTGTTGTTGGGAATGAGCTCTCAAGGTTGATGTGTTGGTCCTTTAAAAAAACCCAAGGTCAAATCATGACGTCAGTGATCGTCAGGTCAGAAAGTCAGAGATCTAGAAAGATGTTTCAAGAGTTTCTGACTTGGAATTCCGATTCGGATGACAGTTCAAAACATTTTAGTTTTTGTTAACAAAAACAAAAGAAAGACTGTAAAATCACCAGGAATTCAGATAAAAACGTATTTAATTTAGGAAATGTGTTCCCAAGCATTCCGAAAAAAAAAGAGACATCAGAATGTGATCAAGGTATGAAATTCGTTTAAAATGTCATCTCTTTTTGGGTTTAGTTGTGGTCAATTTGCCTGCGTACAAATGATTATAATTATGTTCTGGCCCACTGAACATCCACTGTGACCAAAATCAGCCTGTGGTTGAATATAGTTCCCTACCCTTACCCTACAGCCTGTGGTTGAATATAGTTCCCTACCCTTTACCCTACAGCCTGTGGTTGAATATAGTTCCCTACCTTTACCCTACAGCCTGTGGTTGAATATAGTTCCCTACCCTTACCCTACAGCCTGTGGTTGAATATAGTTCCCTACCTTTACCCTACAGCCTGTGGTTGAATATAGTTCCCTACCCTTTACCCTACAGCCTGTGGTTGAATATAGTTCCCTACCCTTTACCCTACAGCCTGTGGTTGAATATAGTTCCCTACCCTTTACCCTACAGCCTGTGGTTGAATATAGTTCCCTACCCTTACCCTACAGCCTGTGGTTGAATATAGTTCCCTACCCTTACCCTACAGCCTGTGGTTGAATATAGTTCCCTACCCTTACCCTACAGCCTGTGGTTGAATATAGTTCCCTACCCTTACCCTACAGCCTGTGGTTGAATATAGTTCCCTACCCTTTACCCTACAGCCTGTGGTTGAATATAGTTCCCTACCCTTTACCCTACAGCCTGTGGTTGAATATAGTTCCCTACCCTTACCCTACAGCCTGTGGTTGAATATAGTTCCCTACCCTTTACCCTACAGCCTGTGGTTGAATATAGTTCCCTACCCTTACCCTACAGCCTGTGGTTGAATATAGTTCCCTACCCTTACCCTACAGCCTGTGGTTGAATATAGTTCCCTACCCTTACCCTACAGCCTGTGGTTGAATATAGTTCCCTACCCTTACCCTACAGCCTGTGGTTGAATATAGTTCCCTACCCTTTACCCTACAGCCTGTGGTTGAATATAGTTCCCTACCCTTTACCCTACAGCCCGTGGTTGAATATAGTTCCCTACCCTTACCCTACAGCCTGTGGTTGAATATAGTTCCCTACCCTTTACCCTACAGCCTGTGGTTGAATATAGTTCCCTACCCTTACCCTACAGCCTGTGGTTGAATATAGTTCCCTATCCTTTCCCTACAGCATCAGGGAAAGGGAGAAGGGGGATACCTAGTCAGTTGTACAACTGAATGTATTTAACTGAAATGTGTCTTTCCTCATTTAACCCAAACCCCTCTGAATCAGAGTTAGGTTGTGTGTGTTGTGTGTGTGTGTGTGTGTGTTGTGTGTTGTGTGTTGTGTGTGTTGTGTGTTGTGTGTTGTGTGTGTGTGTGTGTCCTCTCACCTGAACACTGCGTTATCAGGGTAGTTAGTGTATCCTACAGCGTTAGCTCCTCTTAGTAACATCTGAAAGGGAACGTTGGGTACTAAGGTTCTCAGCTCCTGGAGTCTCTTCCAGGGACACTCGTAGAGGAAACGCATGGCTACGTCAAATGTAGCTCCTACACACACACACACACACACACACACAGAGAGACAGAGAGAGAGAGAGAGACAGAGAGAGAGACAGAGAGACAGAGAGAGACGGAGAGACAGAGAGACAGAGAGAGAGAGAGAGAGACAGACAGAGAGGAGAGAGAGAGAGAGAGAGAGAGAGAGAGAGAGAGAGAGAGAGAGACAGAGAGAGAGACAGAGAGAGAGAGAGAGAGAGAGAGAGAGAGAGAGAGAGAGAGAGACAGTTTCAATAACACCATCTCCACAGTCTACAGTGAAGCCATGCAGATACTGCAAGGAATGATCATTTAGTCCATGTCATCAGAGAGCCACAGAGCGTCAGGGATATGGGACGGATCCCAAAATGGCATCCTATTCCCTTTGTAGTGCACTTCTTTTGACCAGGGTCCATAGAGCTCTAGTGCACTTCTTTTGACCAGGGTCCATAGAGCTCTAGTGCGCTATGTAAGGAGTAGGGTGTAATTTGGGACGCAAACCCAAAGGAGTAAGTATTGAAGGAGATTACCGAGTTGTTAATAAATATTGTAGACAGTAGAAAGTAAGGCTCTGGTTTGTGAACTAACTCAGTCTACAGGGAGATAAAACTGTTTTCTCTGGTCAAATACAAGCTGTCTTGGATGAGAAAGACAGAAATATGGAGAGAGGGAGGGAGAGAGAGAGAGAGAAAAGAGAGAGAGAAAAGAGAGAGAAAGATGGGGGGGAGAAAGAGAGAGAGAGAGAGACAGAAAGGCCTAGCAGAGGCCTTTGAAGCCCCCTCCTGCTATTCAGAGGTCATTACAATACAGTAGTAGTATTAGTAGTGTTTGTTTCAAAAAAAGCCTTCGACTCCATTTGGCATGAGGGCTATACAAACTGATGGAAAGTGGTGTTGGGGGAAAAACATAAAACATTATAAAATACATGTAAACAAACAACATTGGCAAAAAAAACACATTTCTTTCCACAAGGCTGTGGGGTGAGACAGGGAAACAGCTTAAGCCCCACCCTCTTCAACATATGTATCAACGAATTGGCGAGGGCACTCAAAGTCTGCAGCACCCGGCCTCACCCTACTAGAATCTGAAGTCAAATGTCTACTGTTTTCTGATGATCTGGTGCTTCTGTCATCAACCAAGGAGGGCCTACAGCAGCACCAAGATCTTCTGCACAGATTCTGCCAGACCTGGGCCCTGACAGTAAATCTCAGTAAGACCAAAATAATGGTGTTCTAAAAAGGTCCAGTCGCCAGGACCACAAATATAAATTCCATCTAGACACCGTTGCCCTAGAGCACACAAAAACTATACATACCTTGGCCTAAACATCAGCGCCACAGGTAACTTCCACAAAGCTGTGAACGATCTGAGAGACAAGGCAAGAAGGGCTTTCTATGCCATCAAAAGGAACATAACATTTGATATCCCCATTAGGATCTGGCTAAAAATACTTGAATCAGTTATAGAACCCATTGCCCTTTATGGTTGTGAGGTCTGTGGTCCGCTCACCAACCAAGAATTCACAAAATGGGACAAACACCAAATTGAGGCTCTGCATGTAGAATTCTGCATAAATATCCTCTGTGTACAATGTAGAACACCAAATAATGCATGCAGAGCAGAATTAGGCCGATACCCACTAATTATCAAGATCTATAAAAGAGCCGTTAAATTCTACAACCACCTAAAAGGAAATGATTCCCAACCCTTCCATAACAAATCCATCACTTACAGAGAGATGAACCTGGAGAAGAGTCCCCTAAGCAAGCTGGTCCTGGGGCTCTGTTCACAAACACAAACAGACCCCACAGAACCCCAGGACAGCAACACAATTAAACCCAACCAAATCATGAGAAAACAAAAAAATAAGAAAATAACATGAGTTAATAAACAACAGAGTAAACTAGAATGCTATTTGGCCCTAAACAGAGAGTACACAGTGGCAGAATACCTGACCACGGTGACTGACCCAAACTTACAGAAAGCTTTGACTATGTACAGACTCAGTGAGCATAGCCTTGCTATTGAGAAAGGTCGCTGTAGGCAGACCTGACTCTCAAGAGAAGACAGGCTATGTGCACACTGTCCACAAAATGAGGTGGAAACTGAGCTGCACTTCCTAACCTCCTGCCAAATGTATGACCATATTACAGAAACATATTTCCCTCAGATTACACAGATCCACAAAGAGTCGAAAAACAAACCACATTTTGATAAACTCCCATATCTACTGGGTGAAATATCACAGTGTGGAATCACAGCAGCAAGATTTGTGACCTGTTGCCACAAGAAAAGGTCAACCAGTGAAGAACAAACACCATTGTAAATACAACCCATATTTATGTTTATTTATTTTCCCTTTTGTACTTTAACCATTTGTACATAATATGACATTTGCAATGTCTATATTCTTTTGGGACTTTTGTTAATTTTTATTGTTTATTTCATTTTTGTTCATTATCTAGTTCACTTGCTTGTGCAAAGTTAACATATGTTTCCCTTGTTAATAAAGCAACACTGTCTGAAATTGAATTGAGTGAGACAGAGAGAGAGAGAGACAGAGAGAGACAGAGAAAGAGAGTGAGAGACAGAAACAGAGACAAAGAGAGAGAGACAGAGAGAGACAGAGAGAGACAGAGAGAGAGAGAGAGACAGAGAGAGACAGAGAAAGAGAGTGAGAGACAGAAAGAGAGACCAAAGAGAGCATTAAAGAGAGAGAGAGAGACAGAGAGAGACATAAAGTTAAGAGACTTGGAGAGAGACAGAGAGAGGGAGAGACAGAGAAAGAGAGTGAGAGACAGAAAGAGAGACCAAAGAGAGAATTAAAAAGAGAGAGAGAGAGAATTAAAGAGAGAGAGAAAATTAAAGAGAGAGAGAGAGAGAAAGAAAATGAGTTATTAACCAGTACCCAATTTACTCATAAACAGATCAACGTTATTAACCAGTACCCCATTTACTCATAAAAAGATCAACGTTATTAACCAGTACCCCATTTACTCATAAACAGATCAAAGTAATTAACCAGTACCCAATTTACTCATAAACAGATCAACGTTATTAACCAGTACCCAATTTACTCATAAACAGATCAACATTATTAACCAGTACCCAATTTACTCATAAACAGATCAACGTTATTAACCAGTACCCAATTTACTCATAAACAGATCAACATTATTAACCAGTACCCCATTCACTCATAAACAGAACAATGTTATTAACCAGTACCCCATCTACTCATATACAGATCAATGTAATTAACCAGTACCCCATTTACTCATAAATAGATCAACGTTATTAACCAGTTTCTAGTAGGTAAACTCAACCCTCAGTCTCACTGCCAACATCTCCTCTAGCATGCAGACCTCTGCTCCTGCTCCGCATCAGATGACCCAGCTTGGTCCACCCCGCACCTAACAGGCATGAACGTAGTCTGGCTGAACCCAGAGCATGGGACTGGATGGCAGTGTTATAAAATAGAGTCTCTTCAAAAAGCCACATCCCTGGTGGCGTGCCGACCTTACAGGACAAGTTGAAAACTCTCCAAGCCTGCATAACAAACTCATAAAATGGGGTCAGGCCAGACAAATCAACCCCCTCCAGCTTTAAGAGGAAAAGGTGCTTGTCTAAGCCCAAACAGCCCACTCTCCTCATCAATGTGTCGGCTGTATCGACCCAGCTAGAACCGTCACTGTACAACAGTCTCTGGGCTGCTTGAAGGTGAAAAGCCATGATCCTGGAAGAAATGTCCACCAGGCCTTGTCCACCCTCGTGCAGTGGCAGATACAGGGCTGCATCTTTAATCCAATTTTGTCCAGACCAGAAGAAATGGACAAGGGCCCTGTGAAGCTCTTGTATCAGACCCCCCAGTGGCTGTAAAATCATTAGTCTGTGCCACAGGGTAGAGGCAGCTAGATTATTGGCTACCAGCACCCTTCTCCTATAAGACAGCTGTGGTAGCACCCATTTCCACCTTGACAATCTGACACACACCTTCTCCACTGCACCCTTCCAGTTACTATTTTGAAAGACAACAGAGACCTTGGGAAAAAAAACAAAGTTTTCATCCCATCTCTGCCCCACTGAACTGACCTGGTAACCGTGGAGTGGACCCTATCTGAAGCTGACCTGGTAACCGTGGACCCTATCTGAAGCTGACCTGGTAACCGTGGATCCTATCTGAAGCTGACCTGGTAACCGTGGATCCTATCTGAAGCTGACCTGGTAACCGTGGATCCTATCTGAAGCTGACCTGGTAACCGTGGACACTATCTGAAGCCCCCTGGTAACCGTGGATCCTATCTGAAGCCCCCTGGTAACCGTGGATCCTATCTGAAGCCCCCTGGTAAGCGTGGACCCTATCTGAAGCTGACCTGGTAACCGTGGACCCTATCTGAAGCCCCCCTGGTAACTGTGTACCCTATCTGAAGCTGACCTGGTAACCGTGGACCCTATCTGAAGCCCCCCTGGTAACCGTGGACCCTATCTGAAGCTGACCTGGTAACCGTGGACCCTATCTGAAGCCCCCCTGGTAACCGTGGACCCTATCTGAAGCTGACCTGGTAACCGTGGAGTGGACACTATCTGAAGCTGACCTGGTAACCGTGGATCCTATCTGAAGCTGACCTGGTAACTGTGGACCCTATCTGAAGCTGACCTGGTAACCGTGGAGTGGACCCTATCTGAAGCTGACCTGGTAACAGTGGACCCTATCTGAAGCTGACCTGGTAACCGTGGACCCTATCTGAAGCTGACCTGGTAACCGTGGATCCTATCTGAAGCTGACCTGGTAACCGTGGATCCTATCTGAAGCTGACCTGGTAACCGTGGAGTGGACACTATCTGAAGCTGACCTGGTAACCGTGGAGTGGACACTATCTGAAGCTGACCTGGTAACCGTGGATCCTAACTGAAGCTGACCTGGTAACCGTGGACACTATCTGAAGCTGACCTGGTAACCGTGGACCCTATCTGAAGCTGACCTGGTAACCGTGGATCCTAACTGAAGCTGACCTGGTAACCGTGGACACTATCTGAAGCTGACCTGGTAACCGTGGACCCTATCTGAAGCTGACCTGGTAACCGTGGATCCTATCTGAAGCTGACCTGGTAACCGTGGAGTGGACACTATCTGAAGCTGACCTGGTAACCGTGGATCCTAACTGAAGCTGACCTGGTAACCGTGGACCCTATCTGAAGCTGACCTGGTAACCGTGGACACTATCTGAAGCTGACCTGGTAACCGTGGACCCTATCTGAAGCTGACCTGGTAACCGTGGACCCTATCTGAAGCTGACCTGGTAACCATGGACCCTATCTGAAGATGACCTGCCCACTGTGATTCGCTCTTTCCCCAATTGACTCTAGCTGAGGACGACCCCTCATACACCTTTAAAGAGCTTGAGAGAACCTTAACATCCTCACTCCCATTCATCCCTGCCTGATACCCCTTTTGGATGGGGATGGGGAAACTCAAACCACCCCCCCACCTCCACCATACATGAGGCCCCAGCATACAGTAAACTCATCCAAGACAAAAAAACATCCCCAAACCCAAAGCCTTTCATTGTCTTGAACAAGTACTGGTGGTCCACACGGTCAAAAGCCTTCTCCTGATCCAAAGAAAGTAAACACACATTCACATCAGACAGTTTACTAAATTCCTAAAACCTCACTAATTAGAAACAAGTTCTCAACGATAGAGCGGTCAGGTAAACACTAAGACTGTTCCTTGTGGACTAACAGCCCCAGATATTATTTCAACCTGTTTGAGAGACACTTAGATATCATTGTATATTCTGCACACAGCAATGCAACAGGTCGACAGTTTTTTAGAAGAGCCAAATCCCCCTTTTCTTTTGGCAACAATGAAAGCACAGCACGTTGACAGGATACAGGAAGAGAACCCCCCCCCCCCCCTCCCAGCATTGTCTCAAGGACACAACATTCCATTTAATAACCATTTTTTCCCAAAACAACAAAAACTTTTCCCAAAACATGTAACATGTAACAATGTAATGATGTAACAATTTAACATTAAAATGCCAATAAGGTGATGACCTTCATGGACAAGTAAATATCAACAGTAACAATATGGTGATCAGAGAAACACACAGGAGTAATATCACACCTTCCAACCCTACTACAGTAGAGATCAGATACCTGTCTAACCTTCCAACCCTACTACAGTAGAGATCAGATACCTGTCTAACCTTCCAACCCTACTACAGTAGAGATCAGATACCTGTCTAACCTTCCAACCCTACTACAGTAGAGATCAGATACCTGTCTAACCTTCCAACCCTACTACAGTAGAGATCAGATACCTGTCTAACCTTCCAACCCTACTACAGTAGAGATCAGATACCTGTCTAACCTTCCAACCCTACTACAGTAGAGATCAGATACCTGTCTAACCTTCCAACCCTACTACAGTAGAGATCAGATACCTGTCTAACCTTCCAACCCTACTACAGTAGAGATCAGATACATACAACCTGTCTAACCTTCCAACCCTACTACAGTAGAGATCAGATACCTGTCTAACCTTCCAACCCTACTACAGTAGAGATCAGATACCTGTCTAACCTTCCAACCCTACTACAGTAGAGATCAGATACCTGTCTAACCTTCCAACCCTATTACAGTAGAGATCAGATACCTGTCTAACCTTCCAACCCTACTACAGTAGAGATCAGATACCTGTCTAACCTTCCAACCCTACTACAGTAGAGATCAGATACCTGTCTAACCTTCCAACCCTATTACAGTAGAGATCAGATACCTGTCTAACCTTCCAACCCTATTACAGTAGAGATCAGATACCTGTCTAACCTTCCAACCCTACTACAGTAGTGATCAGATAGATACAACCTGTCTAACCTTCCAACCCTACTACAGTAGTGATCAGATACATACAACCTGTCTAACCATCCAACCCTACTACAGTTGAGATCAGATACCTGTCTAACCTTCCAACCCTGCTACAGTAGAGATCAGATACATACAACCTGTCTAACCTTCCATCCCTACTACAGTAGAGATCAGATACATACAACCTGTCTAACCTTCCAACCCTATTACAGTAGAGATCAGATACCTGTCTAACCTTCCAACCCTACTACAGTAGTGATCAGATAGATACAACCTGTCTAACCTTCCAACCCTACTACAGTAGTGATCAGATACATACAACCTGTCTAACCATCCAACCCTACTACAGTTGAGATCAGATACCTGTCTAACCTTCCAACCCTGCTACAGTAGAGATCAGATACATACAACCTGTCTAACCTTCCATCCCTACTACAGTAGAGATCAGATAGATACAACCTGTCTAACCTTCCAACCCTACTACAGTAGAGATCAGATACATACAACCTGTCTAACCTTCCATCCCTACTACAGTTGAGATCAGATACCTGTCTAACCTTCCAACCCTGCTACAGTAGTGATCAGATACATACCACCTGTCTAACCTTCCAACCCTACTACAGTAGAGATCAGATACATACAACCTGTCTAACCTTCCAACCCTACTACAGTAGAGATCAGATACATACAACCTGTCTAACCTTCCAACCCTACTACAGTAGAGATCAGATAATACAACCTGTCTAACCTTCCAACCCTACTACAGTAGAGATCAGATACATACAACCTGTCTAACCTTCCAACCCTACTACAGTAGAGATCAGATACCTGTCTAACCTTCCAACCCTACTACAGTAGAGATCAGATACCTGTCTAACCTTCCAACCCTACTACAGGGGGACCACGGGGGACCAGTATGGAGAAAAAAATGTATGAAATGTATGCATTCACTACTGTAAGTCGCTCTGGATAAGAGCGTCTGCTAAATGACTTAAATGTAAATGTATACCACCTGTCTAACCTTGCTGCACTGAGACCACCTTCATTAACTACTTCAGTAGAGATCAGATACATACCACCTGTCTAACCTTGCTGCACTGAGACCACCTTCATTAACTACTTCAGTAGAGATCAGATACATACCACCTGTCTAACCTTGCTGCACTGAGACCACCTTCATTAACTACTTCAGTAGAGATCAGATACATACCACCTGTCTAACCTTGCTGCACTGAGACCACCTTCATTAACTACTACAGTAGAGATCAGATACATACCACCTGTCTAACCTTGCTGCACTGAGACCACCTTCATTAACTACTACAGTAGAGATCAGATACATACCACCTGTCTAACCTTGCTGCACTGAGACCACCTTCATTAACTACTACAGTAGAGATCAGATACATACCACCTGTCTAACCTTGCTGCACTGAGACCACCTTCATTAACTACTTCAGTAGAGATCAGATACATACCACCTGTCTAACCTTGCTGCACTGAGACCACCTTCATTAACTACTACAGTAGAGATCAGATACATACCACCTGTCTAACCTTGCTGCACTGAGACCACCTTCATTAGCTATTATTCCTGTCCCTTCCCCCTCTTAATCCTATTCCTTCCCCCTCTTATTCCTGTCCCTTCCCCCTCTTATTCCTGTCCCTTCCCCCCTCTTATTCCTGTCCCTTCCCCCTCTTATTCCTGTCCCTTCCCCCTCTTATTCCTGTCCCTTCCCCCTCTTATTCCTGTCCCTTCCCCCTCTTATTCCTGTCCCTTCCCCCTCTTATTCCTGTCCCTTCCCCCTCTTAATCCTGTCCCTTCCCCCTCTTAATCCTGTCCCTTCCCCCTCTTATTCCTGTCCCTTCCCCCTCTTATTCCTGTCCCTTCCCCCTCTTATTCCTGTCCCTTCCCCCTCTTATTCCTGTCCCTTCCCCCTCTTATTCCTATTCCTTCCCCCTCTTATTCCTGTCCCTTCCCCCTCTTATTCCTGTCCCTTCCCCCTCTTATTCCTGTCCCTTCCCCCTCTTAATCCTGTCCCTTCCCCCTCTTATTCCTGTCCCTTCCCCCTCTTATTCCTGTCCCTTCCCCCTCTTATTCCTATTCCTTCCCCCTCTTATTCCTGTCCCTTCCCCCTCTTATTCCTGTCCCTTCCCCCTCTTATTCCTGTCCCTTCCCCCTCTTATTCCTGTCCCTTCCCCCTCTTATTCCTGTCCCTTCCCCCTCTTATTCCTGTCCCTTCCCCCTCTTATTCCTGTCCCTTCCCCCTCTTATTCCTGTCCCTTCCCCCTCTTATTCCTGTCCCTTCCCCCTCTTATTCCTGTCCCTTCCCCCTCTTATTCCTGTCCCTTCCCCCTCTTATTCCTGTCCCTTCCCCCTCTTATTCCTGTCCCTTCCCCCTCTTATTCCTGTCCCTTCCCCTCTTATTCCTATTCCTTCCCCCTCTTATTCCTGTCCCTTCCCCCTCTTATTCCTGTCCCTTCCCCCTCTTATTCCTGTCCCTTCCCCCTCTTATTCCTGTCCCTTCCCCCTCTTATTCCTGTCCCTTCCCCCTCTTATTCCTGTCCCTTCCCCCTCTTATTCCTGTCCCTTCCCCCTCTTATTCCTGTCCCTTCCCCCTCTTATTCCTGTCCCTTCCCCTCTTATTCCTATTCCTTCCCCCTCTTATTCCTGTCCCTTCCCCCTCTTATTCCTGTCCCTTCCCCCTCTTATTCCTGTCCCTTCCCCCTCTTAATCCTGTCCCTTCCCCCTCTTATTCCTGTCCCTTCCCCCTCTTATTCCTGTCCCTTCCCCCTCTTATTCCTGTCCCTTCCCCCTCTTATTCCTGTCCCTTCCCCCTCTTATTCCTGTCCCTTCCCCCTCTTATTCCTGTCCCTTCCCCCTCTTAATCCTGTCCCTTCCCCCTCTTATTCCTGTCCCTTCCCCTCTTATTCCTGTCCATTCCCCCTCTTATTCCTGTCCCTTCCCCCTCTTATTCCTGTTCCTTCCCACATTAATATTGAGAGAACCTACCCTTAGTGTCTCCATATAGAAAAGAGAAAGGAAAAGCAGAAGAAACCACCGAGAAACCAGACAAAGAGAAAAAATGACCCTATGAGGCCTGATCATCATTATTGTTTTAATTTTCTCTTAACCTGACCACGTTTCCCACCACCTTTTGTTGCCGTGACAGCAGTAACACATTCCCTCAGGTGGAAATGCTTCTTCACACTCAACTGGTCTAAACCCCACCGTCTTCTGTAGCACCACAACTGACCTCACAAACTTATCAACATCAAAAACATCTGCCGATTTGACAGATTTCCCAAAAGTCTGATCCAGGAACACATTTATCTCCTCTAGATTGTAAATTGAGTCGTCACCAGCTGCTGTCGTATCAGGAGAGATGTCCATATCCTTCTCCTGATCCTCAACTGAGGCCAAAGACCCCTGACCCCTCAGCCACATGCCTCTCAACACTCCCCTCCTGTACCCCATCACTCATACCAGGCATCTCCTCCACTACCTGGGAGACTAGCCCCACCTGAACCCCATTACTAGTAGTGGAAATCTCCTCCACTACCTGGGAGACTAGCCCCACCTGAACCCTATTACTAGTAGTGGGCATCTCCTCCACTACCTGGGAGACTAGCCCCACCTGAACCCTATCACTCATACCAGGCATCTCCTCCACTACCTGGGAGACTAGCCCCACCTGAACCCCCACCTATACCCCATTACTCATACCAGGCATCTCCTCCACTACCTGGGAGACTAGCCCCACCTGAACCCCCTCCTGTACCCCATCACTCATACCAGGCATCTCCTCCACTACCTGGGAGACTAGCCCCACCTGAACCCCCACCTGTACCCTATCACTCATACCAGGCATCTCCTCCACTACCTGGGAGACTAGCCCCACCTGAACCCTATTACTAGTAGTGGGCATCTCCTCCACTACCTGGGAGACTAGCTCCACATGAACCCCATTACTAGTAGTGGGCATCTCCTCCACTACCTGGGAGACTAGCCCCACCTGAACCCTATTACTCGTAGTGGGCATCTCCTCCACTACCTGGGAGACTAGCCCCACCTGAACCCCCACCTGTACCCTATCACTCATACCAGGCATCTCCTCCACTACCTGGGAGACTAGCCCAACCTGAACCCTATTACTCGTAGTGGGCATCTCCTCCACTACCTGGGAGACTAGCCCCACCTGAACCCCCACCTATACCCCATTACTCGTAGTGGGCATCTCCTCCACTACCTGGGAGACTAGCCCCACCTGAACCCTATTACTAGTAGTGGACATCTCCTCCACTACCTGGGAGACTAGCTCCACATGAACCCTATTACTAGTAGTGGACATCTCCTCCACTACCTGGGAGACTAGCCCCACCTGAACCCTATTACTAGTAGTGGGCATCTCCTCCACTACCTGGGAGACTAGCTCCACCTGAACCCCCACCTGTACCCCATCACTCATACCAGGCATCTCCTCCACTACCTGGGAGACTAGCCCCACCTGAACCCCCACCTATACCCCATTACTCATACCAGGCATCTCCTCCACTACCTGGGAGACTAGCCCCACCTGAACCCCCTCCTGTACCCCATCACTCATACCAGGCATCTCCTCCACTACCTGGGAGACTAGCCCCACCTGAACCCTATTACCAGTAGTGGGCATCTCCTCCACTACCTGAGAGACTAGCTCCACCTGAACCCCCACCTGTACCCCATCACTCATACCAGGCATCTCCTCCACTACCTGGGAGACTAGCCCCACCTGAACCCTATTACTAGTAGTGGGCATCTCCTCCACTACCTGGGAGACTAGCTCCACCTGAACCCCCACCTATACCCCATTACTCATACCAGGCATCTCCTCCACTACCTGGGAGACTAGCCCCACCTGAACCCCATTACTAGTAGTGGGCATCTCCTCCACTACCTGGGAGACTAGCCCCAGCTGAACCCCCACCTATACCCCATTACTCATACCAGGCATCTCCTCCACTACCTGGGAGACTAGCTCCACCTGAACCCTATTACTAGTAGTGGGCATCTCCTCCACTACCTGGGAGACTAGCCCCACCTGAACCCCCTCCTGTACCCCATCACTCATACCAGGCATCTCCTCCACTACCTGGGAGACTAGCCCCACCTGAACCCCCACCTGTACCCTATCACTCATACCAGGCATCTCCTCCACTACCTGGGAGACTAGCCCCACCTGAACCCCATTACTAGTAGTGGGCATCTCCTCCACTACCTGGGAGACTAGCCCCACCTGAACCCCCACCTGTACCCTATCACTCATACCAGGCATCTCCTCCACTACCTGGGAGACTAGCCCAACCTGAACCCTATTACTCGTAGTGGGCATCTCCTCCACTACCTGGGAGACTAGCCCCACCTGAACCCCCACCTGTACCCCATTACTCATACCAGGCATCTCCTCCACTACCTGGGAGACTAGCCCAACCTGAACCCTATTACTAGTAGTGGACATCTCCTCCACTACCTGGGAGACTAGCTCCACATGAACCCCATTACTAGTAGTGGACATCTCCTCCACTACCTGGGAGACTAGCCCCACCTGAACCCTATTGCTAGTAGTGGGCATCTCCTCCACTACCTGGGAGACTAGCTCCACCTGAACCCCCACCTATACCCCATTACTCGTAGTGGGCATCTCCTCCACTACCTGGGAGACTAGCTCCACATGAACCCCATTACTAGTAGTGGACATCTCCTCCACTACCTGGGAGACTAGCCCCACCTGAACCCTATTGCTAGTAGTGGGCATCTCCTCCACTACCTGGGAGACTAGCCCCACCTGAACCCCCACCTATACCCCATTACTCGTACCAGGCATCTCCTCCACTACCTGGGAGACTAGCCCCACCTGAACCCTATTACTAGTAGTGGACATCTCCTCCACTACCTGGGAGACTAGCTCCACATGAACCCCATTACTAGTAGTGGACATCTCCTCCACTACCTGGGAGACTAGCCCCACCTGAACCCTATTGCTAGTAGTGGGCATCTCCTCCACTACCTGGGAGACTAGCTCCACCTGAACCCCCACCTGTACCCCATCACTCATACCAGGCATCTCCTCCACTACCTGGGAGACTAGCCCCACCTGAACCCCCACCTATACCCCATTACTCATACCAGGCATCTCCTCCACTACCTGGGAGACTAGCCCCACCTGAACCCCCTCCTGTACCCCATCACTCATACCAGGCATCTCCTCCACTACCTGGGAGACTAGCCCCACCTGAACCCTATTACCAGTAGTGGGCATCTCCTCCACTACCTGAGAGACTAGCTCCACCTGAACCCCCACCTGTACCCCATCAATCATACCAGGCATCTCCTCCACTACCTGGGAGACTAGCCCCACCTGAACCCTATTACTAGTAGTGGGCATCTCCTCCACTACCTGGGAGACTAGCCCCAGCTGAACCCCCACCTGTACCCCATCACTCATACCAGGCATCTCCTCCACTACCTGGGAGACTAGCTCCACCTGAACCCCCTCCTGTACCCCATCACTCATACCAGGCATCTCCTCCACTACCTGGGAGACTAGCCCCACCTGAACCCTATTACTAGTAGTGGGCATCTCCTCCACTACCTGGGAGACTAGCCCCACCTGAACCCCCTCCTGTACCCCATCACTCATACCAGGCATCTCCTCCACTACCTGGGAGACTAGCCCCACCTGAACCCTATTACTAGTAGTGGGCATCTCCTCCACTACCTGGGAGACTAGCCCCACCTGAACCCCATTACTAGTAGTGGGCATCTCCTCCACTACCTGGGAGACTAGCCCCACCTGAACCCTATCACTCATACCAGGCATCTCCTCCACTACCTGGGAGACTAGCTCCACCTGAACCCCCACCTATACCCCATTACTCATACCAGGCATCTCCTCCACTACCTGGGAGACTAGCTCCACCTGAACCCCCTCCTGTACCCCATCACTCATACCAGGCATCTCCTCCACTACCTGGGAGACTAGCCCCACCTGAACCCCCACCTGTACCCTATCACTCATACCAGGCATCTCCTCCACTACCTGGGAGACTAGCCCCACCTGAACCCCATTACTAGTAGTGGGCATCTCCTCCACTACCTGGGAGACTAGCCCCACCTGAACCCCCACCTGTACCCTATCACTCATACCAGGAATCTCCTCCACTACCTGGGAGACTAGCCCCACCTGAACCCCCACCTGTACCCTATCACTCATACCAGGCATCTCCTCCACTACCTGGGAGACTAGCCCCACCTGAACCCTATTACTCGTAGTGGGCATCTCCTCCACTACCTGGGAGACTAGCCCCACCTGAACCCCCACCTATACCCCATTACTCGTAGTGGGCATCTCCTCCACTACCTGGGAGACTAGCCCCACCTGAACCCTATTACTAGTAGTGGACATCTCCTCCACTACCTGGGAGACTAGCTCCACATGAACCCCATTACTAGTAGTGGACATCTCCTCCACTACCTGGGAGACTAGCCCCACCTGAACCCTATTGCTAGTAGTGGGCATCTCCTCCACTACCTGGGAGACTAGCTCCACCTGAACCCCCACCTGTACCCCATCACTCATACCAGGCATCTCCTCCACTACCTGGGAGACTAGCCCCACCTGAACCCCCACCTATACCCCATTACTCATACCAGGCATCTCCTCCACTACCTGGGAGACTAGCCCCACCTGAACCCCCTCCTGTACCCCATCACTCATACCAGGCATCTCCTCCACTACCTGGGAGACTAGCCCCACCTGAACCCTATTACCAGTAGTGGGCATCTCCTCCACTACCTGAGAGACTAGCTCCACCTGAACCCCCACCTGTACCCCATCACTCATACCAGGCATCTCCTCCACTACCTGGGAGACTAGCCCCACCTGAACCCTATTACTAGTAGTGGGCATCTCCTCCACTACCTGGGAGACTAGCTCCACCTGAACCCCCACCTGTACCCCATCACTCATACCAGGCATCTCCTCCACTACCTGGGAGACTAGCCCCACCTGAACCCCCACCTATACCCCATTACTCATACCAGGCATCTCCTCCACTACCTGGGAGACTAGCCCCACCTGAACCCCCGTGTCACGACTTCCGCCGAAGTCGGCTCCTCTCCTTGTTCGGGCGGCGTTCGGCGATCGACGTCACCGGCTTTCTAGCCATCGCCGCTCCATTTCTCATATGTCCATCTGTTTTGTCTTGTTCCATACACACCTGGTTGTCATTCCATAATCACACTGCATGTATTTAGTCGTCTGTTCCCCTCCATGTCTTTGTGTGTAATTGTTTATTGTTATGTGGATATTGTTAAGCGCTATACTTTTGTTATATTCCGTGTTTTTGGCACGTTTATGTTTTTATGTGCTGTCGTTTTTGGACCGGAATTAAAGTGCGCCTGTTTAATTCAGTCTGATCTCTTGCACCTGACTTCGCCTCCGTACACACCCCTAACACCCTTCCTGTACCTCAGCACTCGTACTGGGCAAATCCTCACCAGTCTGAGGAAATGGCTCTTCAGATCTGTCCTTACCGTCTACAACAATATCTTTCTGCTGCATATCATTCCCCTCTGGTACAAGTTGCAACTCCGTGCCCTCAACACGGACAACTTGTTCCTCATCAACAGGTGCTTGTGGCTGCTCTACCGCTGTCGGCCCACCTCTCCCTACATCAGTGGGCCCAGGCGTCATGAGGACCACCTCTCCCTACATCAGTGGGCCCAGGGGTTACGAGGACCACCTCTCCCTACATCAGTGGGCCCAGGCGTTACGAGGACCACCTCTCCCTACATCAGTGGGCCCAGGCGTTACAGGACCACCTCTCCCTACATCAGTGGGCCCAGGCGTTACGAGAACCACCTCTCCCTACATCAGTGGGCCCAGGCGTTACGAGAACCACCTCTCCCTACATCAGTGGGCCCAGGCGTTACAGGACCACCTCTCTCTACATCAGTGGGCCCAGGCGTTACAGGACCACCTCTCCCTACATCAGTGGGCCCAGGCGTTACGAGAACCACCTCTCCCTACATCAGTGGGCCCAGGCGTTACGAGGACCACCTCTCCCTACATCAGTGGGCCCAGGCGTTACGAGGACCACCTCTCCCTACATCAGTGGGCCCAGGCGTTATGAGGACCACCTCTCCCTACATCAGTGGGCCCAGGCGTTACGAGGACCACCTCTCCCTACATCAGTGGGCCCAGGCGTTACAGGACCACCTCTCCCTACATCAGTGGGCCCAGGCGTTACGAGGACCACCTCTCCCTACATCAGTGGGCCCAGGTGTTACAGGACCACCTCTCCCTACATCAGTGGGCCCAGGCGTTACGAGGACCACCTCTCCCTACATCAGTGGCCCAGGCGTTACAGGACCACCTCTCCCTACATCAGTGGGCCCAGGCGTTACGAGGCCCATCTCTCTCTACATCAGTGGGCCCAGGTGTAATGAGGACCACCTCTCCCTACATCAGTGGGCCCAGGCGTTACGAGGACCACCTCTCCCTACATCAGTGGGCCCAGGTTTTACGAGGACCACCTCTCCCTACATCAGTGGGCCCAGGCATACAGGACCACCTCTCCCTACATCAGTGGGCCCAGGCGTTACGAGGACCACCTCTCCCTACATCAGTGGGCCCAGGCGCTGTCGGCCTACCTCTCCCTACATCAGTGGGCCCAGGCGTTACGAGAACCACCTCTCCCTACATCAGTGGGCCCAGGCGTTACGAGGACCACCTCTCCCTACATCAGTGGGCCCAGGTGTTACGAGGACCACCTCTCCCTACATCAGTGGGCCCAGGCGTTACGAAGACCACCTCTCCCTACATCAGTGGGCCCAGGCGTTACGAGGCCCACCTCTCCCTACATCAGTGGGCCCAGGCGTTACGAGGCCCACCTCTCTCTACATCAGTGGGCCCAGGCGTTACAGGACCACCTCTCCCTACATCAGTGGGCCCAGGCGTTACAGGACCACCTCTCCCTGCATCAGTGGGCCCAGGCGTTACGAGGCCCACCTCTCTCTACATCAGTGGGCCCAGGTGTTACGAGGACCACCTCTCCCTACATCAGTGGGCCCAGGCGTTACAGGACCACCTCTCCCTACATCAGTGGGCCCAGGCGTTACGAGGACCACCTCTCCCTACATCAGTGGGCCCAGGCGTTACGAGGACCACCTCTCCCTACATCAGTGGGCCCAGGCGTAATGAGGACCACCTCTCCCTACATCAGTGGCCCAGGCGTTACGAGGACCACCTGCACCCCTCCCTCCGCCTTCTCCCTTTTCGGGCAAGCATGTCACTTATGACCAACATCCCCACACTCAAAACACTGTTGACTACTCGTACTAGCATAAGCCATATACAATCTGTTGTCATACTTGACTTTAAACGATAACTCCAAAGTCTGCTGCGGTGAGTTCGAAAACATACACACCTGTCGCCGAAACGACATAACCTGTTTCAGAGCCCGGGTGTTTGAAACGACATAACCTGTTTCAGAGCCCGGGTGTTTGAAATGACATAACCTGTTTCAGAGCCCGGGTGTTTGAAATGACATAACCTGTTTCAGAGCCCGGGTGTTTGAAATGACATAACCTGTTTCAGAGCCCGGGTGTTTGAAACGACATAACCTGTTTCAGAGCCCGGGTGTTTGAAATGACATAACCTGTTTCAGAGCCCGGGTGTTTGAAATGACATAACCTGTTTCAGAGCCGGGTGTCTGAAATGACATAACCTGTTTCAGAGCCCAGGTGTTTGAAATGACATAACCTGTTTCAGAGCCCGGGTGTTTGAAATGACATAACCTGTTTCAGAGCCCGGGTGTTTGAAATGACATAACCTGTTTCAGAGCCCGGGTGTTTGAAATGACATAACCTGTTTCAGAGCCCGGGTGTTTGAAATGACATAACCTGTTTCAGAGCCCGGGTGTTTGAAATGACATAACCTGTTTCAGAGCCCGGGTGTTTGAAACAACCCAACGGGACAATCTTAATTGAACTTGCAAACTTCCCAAACCACAATAACTCGCGCTCCAGTAGCTCATTGGGAATAAACGGCGATACATTCAAAATCGTTACCCTTGTTGACGGAGAAAAAAGTGACGTAACTTGAATAAACATTAAGAAGTACACCATGCTCAACCATACGATCAACAAGACGCTCTTCTTTAAGAAGTACACCATGCTCAACCATCTGATCAACAAGACGCTCTTCTTTAAGAAGTACACCATGCTCAACCATCTGATCAACAAGACTCTCTTCTTTAAGAAGTACACCATGCTCAACCATATGATCAACAAGACGCTCTTCTTTAAGAAGTACACCATGCTCAACCATACGATCAACAAGACGCTCTTCTTTAAGAAGTACACCATGCTCAACCATCTGATCAACAAGACGCTCTTCTTTAAGAAGTACACCATGCTCAACCATACGATCAACAAGACGCTCTTCTTTAACCTGTTTGGTCTAGGGGGCAGCATTTGCACGTCTGGATAAAAAAAATGTACCCGATTTAATCTGGTTACTAATCCTACCCAGTAACTAGAATATGCATATACTTATTATATATGGATAGAAAACACTCTAAAGTTTCCAAAACTGTTTGAATGGTGTCTGTGAGTATAACAGAACTCATTTGGCAGGCAAAACCCTGAGACATTTTCTGACAGGAAGTGGATACCTGATGTGTTGTATTGACTTTAAACCTATCCCATTGAAAAACACAGGGGTTTAGGAATATTTTGGCACTTCCTATTGCTTCCACTAGATGTCACCAGCCTTTACAAAGTGTTTTGAGTCTTCTGGAGGGAGATCTGACCGAACAAGAGCCATGGAACGGTGATGTCCCATTAGACACCTGGCGCGCTACTTCATGTTGGGTACCCTCGTTCCAATACGTTATAAAAGACTATGCATTCGTCCACCTTGAATATTATTCATGTTCTGGTTAAAAAAGGCCCTAATGATTTATGCTATACAACGTTTGACATGTTTGAACGAACGGAAATATATTTTTTCCCCTCGTTCATGACGAGAAGTCCGGCTGGCTTACATCATGTGCTAACGAGACGGAGATTTTTGGACATAAATGATGAGCTTTTTTGAACAAAACTACATTCGTTATGGACCTGTGATACCTGGAAGTGACATCTGATGAAGAGAATCAAAGGTAATGGATTATTTACATAGTATTTTCGATTTTAGATCTCCCCAACATGACGTCTAGTCTGTATCGCAACGCGTATTTTTCTGGGCACAGTGCTCAGATTATTGCAAAGTGTGATTTCCCAGTAAGGTTATTTTTAAATCTGGCAAGTTGATTGCGTTCAAAAGATGTAAATCTATAATTCTTTAAATGACAATATAATATTTTACCAATGTTTTCTAATTTTAATTATTTAATTTGTGACGCTGACTTGACTGCCGGTTATTGGAGGGAAACGATTTCCTCAACATCAATGCCATAGTAAAACGCTGTTTTTGGATATAAATATCAACTTGATAGAACTAAAAATGCATGCATTGTCTAACATAATGTCCTAGGAGTGTCATCTGATGGAGATTGTAAAAGGTTAGTGTATCATTTTAGCTGGTTTTATGGTTTTGGTGACCCTGTCTTTGACTTGACAAAACATTACACACAACTCTTGTAAATGTACTGTCCTAACATACTCTAAATTTATGCTTTCGCCGTAAAACCTTTTTGAAATCGTAAAACGTGGTTAGATTAACAAGACGCTCTTCTTTAAGAAGTACACCATGCTCAACCATACGATCAACAAGACGCTCTTCTTTAAGAAGTACACCATGCTCAACCATCTGATCAACAAGACGCTCTTCTTTAAGAAGTACACCATGCTCAACCATATGATCAACAAGACGCTCTTCTTTAAGAAGTACACCATGCTCAACCATACGATCAACAAGACGCTCTTCTTTAAGAAGTACACCATGCTCAACCATCTGATCAACAAGACGCTCTTCTTTAAGAAGTACACCATGCTCAACCATACGATCAACAAGACGCTCTTCTTTAAGAAGTACACCATGCTCAACCATATGATCAACAAGACGCTCTTCTTTAAGAAGTACACCATGCTCAACCATCTGATCAACAAGACGCTCTTCTTTAAGAAGTACACCATGCTCAACCATATGATCAACAAGACGCTCTTCTTTAAGAAGTACACCATGCTCAACCATACGATCAACAAGACGCTCTTCTTTAAGAAGTACACCATGCTCAACCATCTGATCAACAAGACGCTCTTCTTTAAGAAGTACACCATGCTCAACCATACGATCAACAAGACGCCCTTCTTTAAGAAGTACACCATGCTCAACCATATGATCAACAAGACGCTCTTCTTTAAGAAGTACACCATGCTCAACCATCTGATCAACAAGACGCTCTTCTTTAAGAAGTACACCATGCTCAACCATATGATCAACAAGACGCTCTTCTTTAAGAAGTACACCATGCTCAACCATACGATCAACAAGACGCTCTTCTTTAAGAAGTACACCATGCTCAACCATATGATCAACAAGACGCTCTTCTTTAAGAAAAAAACACCACCGCTTTATTCATCCGTGACGCATAAGCAACATTCTCATAGCTCACCTTCTCTCCTATTGTCAGGTTGTGCGCTACTGGTGGAGGAGTCAGGAGCAGGAGAGCAGAGAGTTGTGATCAGACGCACACTTTATTTAGGCAGAAGCAACAACAGACGGACGCAACTGCGTCAAAAAAACTCCAGCCTCGCGACAACAGTCACAATGAAGCAAATGTTTAACAATTAAACATACTACGGGTTAAACACGGTACCCGGAGAAAAACCAGCCTGGCGCGTCACACAAAACACGTGACAAAACAATTCCACGCAAAGACCTGGGGGGGGGGCAGAGGGAATATATATGTAGTGTGATTAGGGAATGTAAACCAGGTGTGCGGGGAAACAAGACAAAACAAATGAAGACCGGTGACGTCGCCCGCCGAACGCCGCCCGAACAAGGAGAGGAGCCAACTTCGGCGGAAGTCGTGCGACCTACGGCGACCAGAAACTCCTCCACGGTGACAGTAGCTTCAGTAACACACCTCAAGCCGTGCCGAAGTGACAGGGACGGCATCCCCATGTGGGTCGCCA
>NC_138308.1:94188660-94206160 GCF_965601325.2 Salmo salar | reverse complement strand
TAGCAGTGGGACTTTGCTTTATTCATCCTGGGGGCGGCATCAAAATGCAGATGCCGGAGAGGAGGTAGAAGGAGTGGGGTCCTAGTCAGACTCAGGAGGCGTGCATACCATCCACCCCTTCTGAGTATATTATAAGTTCAGTCCCTGGACAATAAAGTAAACGAGCTCAGGGCGAGGATCTCCTTTTACGAGAGGCATCAGGGATTGTTTTAAGGAATTGCTAACTCCGGATATACTGTCCCCATCCATTCAACCAGCAGGGTTCTCCGTCCATCACGCGGACAGTAAAAAAATAACTCTCTTGAGAAAAGAGAGGAGGAGGGGTTTGTTTCATAATTAACGACTCACAGTGTGATGTGATGTCATAGCGTGGTAACGTACAAGTCCTTTTGTTCTCCCGATCTGGATTACCTCATGAGAGAATTTTCTTCTGTCATCGTCACTACCGTGTATATTTCCCCCCCAAGCATAGCCTTGGGAAGTGCGGACTGGTGGTGAGATGGTAAAACTGAAATCATTTGTGTTGTTGCATTAATAAATGAATACAAATTCTGTTCCATTTTTTATATAAATGATCATGGGATTGGCGGGAGAGAAAAAAACCATTGGATATTTATATATTGGCCCCATTCAGCATGGAAAACTGTTTTGTAAGCGGTTCGCTCATAATATGCTCTTATCTATTCAGTTGTGGCGGTTTGCAGTCAGACACTCTGATGTAAGATAGATAGTTTAGTTTGAGTTAAGTCACTCTCCTTATCTCTCTCTCTCTCTCTCTCTCTCTCTCTCTCTCTGTCCCTTGCTGTCTCTCTCTCTCTGTGTCTCTCTCTCTGTGTCTCTCTCTCAGTCTCTCTTTCTCTCTCTCTCGCTCTCACACACATTGTAATTATGCAGTTCGAAGAAATGTGCGCCATGTTCACAACGTTCTATTCCTAGGAGGCGTGAGTTTCCAGTTTGGTACCATTTTCTACCGATCTGCGTGCCAGTTATGATTTTCATGTGTACATTTTCATGTAACAGTTTCATTTCAATAATAAAGTTTTGTTTCGTCAAAGTCATTGTCACGTGGTTGATAAAACAAATCTGAATTGAAATTATACAAATATCAAAGTTAAAATGTTACTAATGCAGGAGTACCAGCATATGAGAGATGATTCACTGTGAGGGCAGCTAAAGAACTAAGAGATAGCATAGACTAATATAGCAGGGGGACTATAACTAGACTAATATAGCAGGGGGACTATAACTAGACTAATATAGCAGGGGGACTATAACTAGACTAATGTAGCAGGGGGACTATAACAAGACTAATATAGCAGGGGGACTATAACTAGACTAATATAGCAGGGGGACTATAACTAGGCCAGTAAATCAGGGGGACTATAACTAGACTAATATAGCAGGGGGACTATAACTAGGCCAGTATAGCAGGGGGACTATAACTAGACTAATATAGCAGGGGGACTATAACTAGGCCAGTATAGCAGGGGGACTATAACTAGACCAGTATAGCAGGGGGACTATAACTAGACTAATATAGCAGGGGGACTATAACTAGACTAATATAGCAGGGGGACTGTAACTAGACTAATATAGCAGGGGGACTATAACTAGACTAATATAGCAGGGGGACTATAACTAGGCCAGTATAGCAGGGGGACTATAACTAGACCAGTATAGCAGGGGGACTATAACTAGACTAATATAGCAGGGGGACTATAACTAGACTAATATAGCAGGGGGACTGTAACTAGGCCAGTATAGCAGGGGGACTATAACTAGGCCAGTATAGCAGGGGGACTATAACTAGGCCAGTATAGCAGGGGGACTATAACTAGACTAATATAGCAGGGGGACTATAACTAGACTAATATAGCAGGGGGACTATAACTAGACTAATATAGCAGGGGGACTATAACTAGGCCAGTATAGCAGGGGGACTATAACTAGACTAATATAGCAGGGGGACTATAACTAGACTAATATAGCAGGGGGACTATAACTAGACTAATATAGCAGGGGGACTATAACTAGGCCAGTATAGCAGGGGGACTATAACTAGACTAATATAGCAGGGGGACTATAACTAGGCCAGTATAGCAGGGGGACTATAACTAGGCCAGTATAGCAGGGGGACTATAACTAGACTAGTATAGCAGGGGGACTATAACTAGGCCAGTATAGCAGGGGGACTATAACTAGGCCAGTATAGCAGGGGGACTATAACTAGACTAATATAGCAGGGGGACTATAACTAGACTAATATAGCAGGGGGACTATAACTAGGCCAGTATAGCAGGGGGACTATAACTAGACTAATGTTGCAGGGGGACTATAACTAGACTAATGTTGCAGGGGGATTATAACTAGACTAATATAGCAGGGGGACTATAACTAGACTAATATAGCGGGGGGACTATAACTAGACTAATATAGCAGGGGGACTATAACTAGACTAATATAGCAGGGGGACTATAACTAGACCAGTATAGCAGGGGGACTATAACTAGGCCAGTATAGCAGGGGGACTATAACTAGGCCAGTATAGCAGGGGGACTATAACTAGACTAATATAGCAGAGGACTATAACTAGGCCAGTATAGCAGGGGGACTATAACTAGGACAGTATAGCAGGGGGACTATAACTAGACTAATATAGCAGGGGGACATATAACTAGACCAGTATAGCAGGGGGACTATATTTAAGCCAGTATAGCAGTGGGACTATAACTAGGCCAGTATAGCAGGGGGACTATAACTAGACTAATATAGCAGGGGGACTATAACTAGGCCAGTATAGCAGGGGGACTATAACTAGACTAATATAGCAGGGGGACTATAACTAGACTAATATAGCAGGGGGACTATAACTAGACTAATGTAGCAGGGGGACTATAACTAGACTAATATAGCAGGGGGACTATAACTAGACTAGTATAGCAGGGGGACTATAACTAGACCAGTATAGTAGGGGGACTATAACTAGGCCAGTATAGCAGGGGGACTATAACTAGACCAGTATAGCAGGGGGACTATAACTAGACTAATGTAGCAGGGGGACTATAACTAGACCAGTATAGCAGGGGGCTGTAACTAGACTAATGTAGCAGGGGGACTATAACTAGGCCAGTATAGCAGGGGGACTATAACTAGACTAATATAGCAGGGGACTATAACTAGGCCAGTATAGCAGGGGGACTATAATTAGACTATTATAGCAGGGGGACTATAACTAGACTAGTATAGCAGGGGGACTATAACTAGGCCAGTATAGCAGGGGGACTATAACTAGACTAATATAGCAGGGGGACTATAACTAGACTAATATAGCAGGGGGACTATAACTAGGCCAGTATAGCAGGGGGACTATAACTAGACTAATATAGCAGGGGGACTATAACTAGGCCAGTATAGCAGGGGGACTATAACTAGACTAATATAGCAGGGGGACTATAACTAGACTAATATAGCAGGGGGACTATAACTAGGCCAGTATAGCAGGGGGACTATAACTAGGCCAGTATAGCAGGGGGACTATAACTAGGCCAGTATAGCAGGGGGACTATAACTAGACTAATGTAGCAGGGGGACTATAACTAGACCAGTATAGCAGGGGGACTATAACTAGACTAATATAGCAGGGGGACTATAACTAGGCCAGTATAGCAGGGGGACTATAACTAGACTAATATAGCAGGGGGACTATAACTAGACTAGTATAGCAGGGGGACTATAACTAGGCCAGTATAGCAGGGGGACTATAACTAGGCCAGTATAGCAGGGGGACTATAACTAGACTAATATAGCAGGGGGACTATAACTAGACTAATATAGCAGGGGGACTATAACTAGGCCAGTATAGCAGGGGGACTATAACTAGACTAATATAGCAGGGGGACTATAACTAGGCCAGTATAGCAGGGGGACTATAACTAGACTAATATAGCAGCGGGACTATAACTAGGCTAATATAGCAGGGGGACTATAACTAGACTAATATAGCAGGGGGACTATAACTAGACTAATATAGCAGGGGGACTATAACTAGACTAATATAGCAGGGGGACTATAACTAGACTAATATAGCAGGGGACTATAACTAGGCCAGTATAGCAGGGGGACTATAACTAGGCCAGTATAGCAGGGGGACTATAACTAGACTAATATAGCAGGGGGACTATAACTAGGCCAGTATAGCAGGGGGACTATAACTAGACTAATATAGCAGGGGGACTATAACTAGACTGATATAGCAGGGGGACTATAACTAGGCCAGTATAGCAGCGGGACTATAACTAGACTAGTAAATCAGGGGGACTATAACTAGACTAATATAGCAGGGGGACTATAACTAGGCCAGTATAGCAGGGGGACTATAACTAGGCCAGTAAATCAGGGGGACTATAACTAGACTAATATAGCAGGGGGACTATAACTAGACTAATATAGCAGGGGGACTATAACTAGGCCAGTATAGCAGGGGGACTATAACTAGGCCAGTATAGCAGGGGACTATAACTAGACTAATATAGCAGGGGGACTATAACTAGACCAGTATTGCAGGGGGACTATAACTAGACTAATATAGCAGGGGGACTATAACTAGACTAATATAGCACGTGGACTATAACTAGACTAATATAGCAGGGGGACTATAACTAGACTAATGTAGCAGGGGGACTATAACTAGACCAGTATAGCAGGGGGACTATAACTAGACTAATATAGCAGGGGGACTATAACTAGGCCAGTATAGCAGGGGGACTATAACTAGGCCAGTATAGCAGGGGGACTATAACTAGACTAATATAGCAGGGGGACTATAACTAGACTAATATAGCAGGGGGACTATAACTAGACTAATATAGCAGGGGGACTATAACTAGACTAATATAGCAGGGGGACTATAACTAGACTAATATAGCAGGGGGACTATAACTAGACTAATATAGCAGGGGGACTATAACTAGGCCAGTATAGCAGGGGGACTATAACTAGACTAATATAGCAGGGGGACTATAACTAGGCCAGTATAGCAGGGGGACTATAACTAGACTAATATAGCAGGGGGACTATAACTAGGCCAGTATAGCAGGGGGACTATAACTAGACTAATATAGCAGGGGGACTATAACTAGACTAATATAGCAGGGGGACTATAACTAGACTAATATAGCAGGGGGACTATAACTAGACTAATATAGCAGGGGGACTATAACTAGACTAATATAGCAGGGGGACTATAACTAGACTAATATAGCACGTGGACTATAACTAGACTAATATAGCAGGGGGACTATAACTAGACTAATGTAGCAGGGGGACTATAACTAGACCAGTATAGCAGGGGGACTATAACTAGACTAATATAGCAGGGGACTATAACTAGGCCAGTATAGCAGGGGGACTATAACTAGACTAATATGGCAGGGGGACTATAACTAGACTAATGTTGCAGGGGGACTATAACTAGACTAATGTTGCAGGGGGATTATAACTAGACTAATATAGCAGGGGGACTATAACTAGACTAATATAGCGGGGGGACTATAACTAGACTAATATAGCAGGGGGACTATAACTAGACTAATATAGCAGGGGGACTATAACTAGGCCAGTATAGCAGGGGGACTATAACTAGACTAATATAGCAGGGGGACTATAACTAGACCAGTATAGCAGGGGGACTATAACTAGGCCAGTATTTCAGGGGGACTATAACTAGGCCAGTATAGCAGGGGGACTATAACTAGACTAATATAGCAGGGGACTATAACTAGGCCAGTATAGCAGGGGGACTATAACTAGGACAGTATAGCAGGGGGACTATAACTAGACTAATATAGCAGGGGGACATATAACTAGACCAGTATAGCAGGGGGACTATATCTAGGCCAGTATAGCAGTGGGACGATAACTAGGCCAGTATAGCAGGGGGACTATAACTAGACTAATATAGCAGGGGGACTATAACTAGGCCAGTATAGCAGGGGGACTATAACTAGACTAATATAGCAGGGGGACTATAACTAGGCCAGTATAGCAGGGGGACTATAACTAGACCAGTATAGTAGGGGGACTATAACTAGGCCAGTATAGCAGGGGGACTATAACTAGACCAGTATAGCAGGGGGACTATAACTAGACTAATGTAGCAGGGGGACTATAACTAGACCAGTATAGCAGGGGGACTATAACTAGACTAATATAGCAGGGGGACTATAACTAGACTAATATAGCAGGGGGACTATAACTAGACTAATATAGCAGGGGGACTATAACTAGACTAATATAGCAGGGGGACTGTAACTAGACTAATGTAGCAGGGGGACTATAACTAGGCCAGTATAGCAGGGGGACTATAACTAGACTAATATGGCAGGGGACTATAACTAGGCCAGTATAGCAGGGGGACTATAATTAGACTAATATAGCAGGGGGACTATAACTAGACTAGTATAGCAGGGGGACTATAACTAGGCCAGTATAGCAGGGGGACTATAACTAGGCCAGTATAGCAGGGGGACTATAACTAGACTAATATAGCAGGCGGACTATAACTAGACTAATATAGCAGGGGGACTATAACTAGGCCAGTATAGCAGGGGGACTATAACTAGACTAATATAGCAGGGGGACTATAACTAGGCCAGTATAGCAGGGGGACTATAACTAGGCCAGTATAGCAGGGGGACTATAACTAGGCCAGTATAGCAGGGGGACTATAACTAGAACAGTATAGCAGGGGGATTATAACTAGACCAGTATAGCAGGGGGACTATAACTAGGCCAGTATAGCAGGGGGACTATAACTAGACTAATATAGCAGCTGGACTATAACTAGACTAATATAGCAGGGGGACTATAACTAGACTAATATAGCAGGGGGACTATAACTAGACTAATATAGCAGGGGGACTATAACTAGACTAATATAGCAGGGGGACTATAACTAGACTAATATAGCAGGGGACTATAACTAGGCCAGTATAGCAGGGGGACTATAACTAGGCCAGTATAGCAGGGGGACTATAACTAGACTAATATAGCAGGGGGACTATAACTAGGCCAGTATAGCAGGGGGACTATAACTAGACTAATATAGCAGGGGGACTATAACTAGACTTATATAGCAGGGGGACTATAACTAGGCCAGTATAGCAGCGGGACTATAACTAGACTAGTAAATCAGGGGGACTATAACTAGACTAATATAGCAGGGGGACTATAACTAGGCCAGTATAGCAGGGGGACTATAACTAGGCCAGTAAATCAGGGGGACTATAACTAGACTAATATAGCAGGGGGACTATAACTAGACTAATATAGCAGGGGGACTATAACTAGGCCAGTATAGCAGGGGGACTATAACTAGGCCAGTATAGCAGGGGACTATAACTAGACTAATATAGCAGGGGGACTATAACTAGACCAGTATTGCAGGGGGACTATAACTAGACTAATATAGCAGGGGGACTATAACTAGACTAATATAGCAGGGGGACTATAACTAGACTAATATAGCAGGGGGACTATAACTAGGCCAGTATAGCAGGGGGACTATAACTAGACTAATATAGCAGGGGGACTATAACTAGACTAATATAGCAGGGGGACTATAACTAGGCCAGTATAGCAGGGGGACTATAACTAGGCCAGTATAGCAGGGGGACTATAACTAGACTAATATAGCAGGGGGACTATAACTAGACTAATATAGCAGGGGGACTATAACTAGACTAATATAGCAGGGGGACTATAACTAGACTAATATAGCAGGGGGACTATAACTAGACTAATATAGCAGGGGGACTATAACTAGACTAATATAGCAGGGGGACTATAACTCGACTAATATAGCAGGGGGACTATAACTAGACTAATATAGCAGGGGGACTGTAACTAGACTAATGTAGCAGGGGGACAATAACTAGGCCAGTATAGCAGGGGGACTATAACTAGACTAATATAGCAGGGGGACTATAACTAGGCCAGTATAGCAGGGGGACTATAACTAGACTAATATAGCAGGGGGACTATAACTAGGCCAGTATAGCAGGGGGACTATAACTAGACTAATATAGCAGGGGGACTATAACTAGACTAATATAGCAGGGGGACTATAACTAGACTAATATAGCAGGGGGACTATAACTAGACTAATATAGCAGGGGGACTATAACTAGACTAATATAGCAGGGGGACTATAACTAGACTAATATAGCACGGGGACTATAACTAGACAAATATAGCAGGGGGACTATAACTAGACTAATGTAGCAGGGGGACTATAACTAGACCAGTATAGCAGGGGGACTATAACTAGACTAATATAGCAGGGGGACTATAACTAGGCCAGTATAGCAGGGGGACTATAACTAGACTAATATAGCAGGGGGACTATAACTAGACTAATATAGCAGGGGGACTATAACTACACTAATATAGCAGGGGGACTATAACTAGACTAATGTAGCAGGGGGACTATAACTAGACTAATATAGCAGGGGGACTATAACTAGGTCAGTATAGCAGGGGGACTATAACTAGACTAATATAGCAGGGGGACTATAACTAGACTAATATAGCAGGGGGACTATAACTAGGCCAGTATAGCAGGGGGACTATAACTAGACTAATATAGCAGGGGGACTATAACTAGACTAATATAGCAGGGGGACTATAACTAGGCCAGTATAGCAGGGGGACTATAACTAGACTAATATAGCAGGGGGACTATAACTAGGCCAGTATAGCAGGGGGACTATAACTAGGCCAGTATAGCAGGGGGACTATAACTAGACCAGTATAGCAGGGGGACTATAACTAGACTAATATAGCAGGGGGACTATAACTAGACTAATATAGCAGGGGGACTATAACTAGGCCAGTATAGCAGGGGGACTATAACTAGACCAGTATAGCAGGGGGACTATAACTAGGCCAGTATAGCAGGGGGACTATAACTAGACTAATATAGCAGGGGGACTATAACTAGACTAATATAGCAGGGGGACTATAACTAGACTAATGTAGCAGGGGGACTATAACTAGACTAATATAGCAGGGGGACTATAACTAGACTAATATAGCAGGGGGACTATAACTAGACTAATATAGCAGGGGGACTATAACTAGACTAATATAGCAGGGGGACTATAACTAGACTAATATAGCAGGGGGACTGTAACTAGACTAATGTAGCAGGGGGACTATAACTAGGCCAGTATAGCAGGGGGACTATAACTAGACTAATATAGCAGGGGACTATAACTAGGCCAGTATAGCAGGGGGACTATAATTAGACTAATATAGCAGGGGGACTATAACTAGACTAGTATAGCAGGGGGACTATAACTAGGCCAGTATAGCAGGGGGACTATAACTAGGCCAGTATAGCAGGGGGACTATAACTAGACTAATATAGCAGGCGGACTATAACTAGACTAATATAGCAGGGGGACTATAACTAGGCCAGTATAGCAGGGGGACTATAACTAGACTAATATAGCAGGGGGACTATAACTAGGCCAGTATAGCAGGGGCACTATAACTAGGCCAGTATAGCAGGGGGACTATAACTAGGCCAGTATAGCAGGGGGACTATAACTAGACCAGTATAGCAGGGGGATTATAACTAGACCAGTATAGCAGGGGGACTATAACTAGGCCAGTATAGCAGGGGGACTATAACTAGACTAATATAGCAGCTGGACTATAACTAGACTAATATAGCAGGGGGACTATAACTAGACTAATATAGCAGGGGGACTATAACTAGACTAATATAGCAGGGGGACTATAACTAGACTAATATAGCAGGGGACTATAACTAGGCCAGTATAGCAGGGGGACTATAACTAGGCCAGTATAGCAGGGGGACTATAACTAGACTAATATAGCAGGGGGACTATAACTAGGCCAGTATAGCAGGGGGACTATAACTAGACTAATATAGCAGGGGGACTATAACTAGACTGATATAGCAGGGGGACTATAACTAGGCCAGTATAGCAGCGGGACTATAACTAGACTAGTAAATCAGGGGGACTATAACTAGACTAATATAGCAGGGGGACTATAACTAGGCCAGTATAGCAGGGGGACTATAACTAGGCCAGTAAATCAGGGGGACTATAACTAGACTAATATAGCAGGGGGACTATAACTAGACTAATATAGCAGGGGGACTATAACTAGGCCAGTATAGCAGGGGGACTATAACTAGGCCAGTATAGCAGGGGACTATAACTAGACTAATATAGCAGGGGGACTATAACTAGACTAATATAGCAGGGGGACTATAACTAGGCCAGTATAGCAGGGGGACTATAACTAGACTAATATAGCAGGGGGACTATAACTAGACTAATATAGCAGGGGGACTATAACTAGACTAATATAGCAGGGGGACTATAACTAGACTAATATAGCAGGGGGACTATAACTAGACTAATATAGCAGGGGGACTATAACTAGACTAATATAGCACGGGGACTATAACTAGACAAATATAGCAGGGGGACTATAACTAGACTAATGTAGCAGGGGGACTATAACTAGACCAGTATAGCAGGGGGACTATAACTAGACTAATATAGCAGGGGGACTATAACTAGGCCAGTATAGCAGGGGGACTATAACTAGACTAATATAGCAGGGGGACTATAACTAGACTAATATAGCAGGGGGACTATAACTACACTAATATAGCAGTGGGACTATAACTAGACTAATGTAGCAGGGGGACTATAACTAGACTAATATAGCAGGGGGACTATAACTAGGTCAGTATAGCAGGGGGACTATAACTAGACTAATATAGCAGGGGGACTATAACTAGACTAATATAGCAGGGGGACTATAACTAGGCCAGTATAGCAGGGGGACTATAACTAGACTAATATAGCAGGGGGACTATAACTAGACTATTATAGCAGGGGGACTATAACTAGGCCAGTATAGCAGGGGGACTATAACTAGACTAATATAGCAGGGGGACTATAACTAGGCCAGTATAGCAGGGGGACTATAACTAGGCCAGTATAGCAGGGGGACTATAACTAGACCAGTATAGCAGGGGGACTATAACTAGACTAATATAGCAGGGGGACTATAACTAGACTAATATAGCAGGGGGACTATAACTAGGCCAGTATAGCAGGGGGACTATAACTAGACCAGTATAGCAGGGGGACTATAACTAGGCCAGTATAGCAGGGGGACTATAACTAGACTAATATAGCAGGGGGACTATAACTAGACTAATATAGCAGGGGGACTATAACTAGACTAATGTAGCAGGGGGACTATAACTAGACTAATATAGCAGGGGGACTATAACTAGACTAATATAGCAGGGGGACTATAACTAGACTAATATAGCAGGGGGACTATAACTAGACTAATATATCAGGGGGACTATAACTAGGCCAGTATAGCAGGGGGACTATAACTAGACTAATATAGCAGGGGGACTATAACTAGACTAATATAGCAGGGGGACTATAACTAGACTAATATAGCAGGGGGACTATAACTAGACTAATGTAGCAGGGGGACTATAACTAGACTAATATAGCAGGGGGACTATAACTAGGCCAGTATAGCAGGGGGACTATAACTAGGCCAGTATAGCAGGGGGACTATAACTAGACTAATATAGCAGGGGGACTATAACCAGACTAATATAGCAGGGGGACTATAACTAGACTAATATAGCAGGGGGACTATAACTAGACTAATATAGCAGGGGGACTATAACTAGGCCAGTAAATCAGGGGGACTATAACTAGACTAATATAGCAGGGGGACTATAACTAGGCCAGTATAGCAGGGGGACTATAACTAGACTAATATAGCAGGGGGACTATAACTAGGCCAGTATAGCAGGGGGACTATAACTAGTCTAATGTAGCAGGGGGACTATAACTAGACTAATATAGCAGGGGGACTATAACTAGACTAATATAGCAGGGGGACTATAACTAGACTAATATAGCAGGGGGACTATAACTAGACTAATATATCAGGGGGACTATAACTAGGCCAGTATAGCAGGGGGACTATAACTAGACTAATATAGCAGGGGGACTATAACTAGACTAATATAGCAGGGGGACTATAACTAGACTAATATAGCAGGGGGACTATAACTAGACTAATGTAGCAGGGGGACTATAACTAGACTAATATAGCAGGGGGACTATAACTAGGCCAGTATAGCAGGGGGACTATAACTAGGCCAGTATAGCAGGGGGACTATAACTAGACTAATATAGCAGGGGGACTATAACCAGACTAATATAGCAGGGGGACTATAACTAGACTAATATAGCAGGGGGACTATAACTAGACTAATATAGCAGGGGGACTATAACTAGGCCAGTAAATCAGGGGGACTATAACTAGACTAATATAGCAGGGGGACTATAACTAGGCCAGTATAGCAGGGGGACTATAACTAGTCTAATATAGCAGGGGGACTATAACTAGACTAATATAGCAGGGGGACTATAACTAGACTAATATAGCAGGGGGACTATAACTAGACTAATATAGCAGGGGGACTATAACTAGGCCAGTATAGCAGGCCAGTATAGCAGGGGGACTATAACTAGACTAATGTAGCAGGGGGACTATAACTAGACTAATATAGCAGGGGGACTATAACTAGGTTAATGTAGCAGTGGGACTATAACTTCAATTGTCAACTAAGTACTTATCAAAATATCAGATTCATCTCTCTATCCCGCCTGTCTGCATCCCTTTCTATCTGTCTTGACTTGGCTAGTGAAGTGCAACATTGTAGCCTATCAAATCAACCAGCTGGTGAGTGTCTGGCCCAATGTCTGTATATATGAAGGTTTGACCCCGAGCTGTCACTAGAAAACTTGCAATATTGTATCAGCTAGTCTATTCTGAACCCTCAGAGTTTCCCGCTCCAGTGAGCTTGGGACAGACACAGCTGTTTTTCTCAAAGGGAAATATGTTCAGGTATTTTATAAAGTCTCAACTGGATATGTGGTATCCTCAGAGCATGACATTTTGTTCTTTCACACCGAGGCCTGGTGATTATCGAGCGGGAGAGTGTTGGAAAGAGCTTTAAAATACTGTGAGGAACTATTATCATTCATACTTAGACAAAAGGAAATCAGACATCCCCAAAATGGGCACTTTCCTACATTTGCTCGCAGCAGACCAGTTAGTCTACTTCTACATTAATAAGATGATAGAGAAACCAGACACATGCTCATTGCTCACATGGAGCCCTCCTAACAAAATACAATGAAACATTTGACATAACTCGTAAATGATGGTATGATATAATCCTTAACTTGTTTCTAACAAATGTAGCACGTTGTAAACAACGTTTCCACTCCGAGAATGAGAATGAATGTAAATTAATGTAATTAATATATGCATTAACAGAAATGAATGTGACCAAATGATGGGGATTAACGGTACATTTACTGCTGGTTACATTTTTAATTGGGAATTCATAAAGATAAACAACCAAAAGGATAATACAATAATACAATAAATGCACAAGAATTGGCGGGAGACAATCTGACGAGCTGAGCGAATTCTGGAGAGAGATGTGCCAATATCTTTGCCCCACACCCTTCCCCTTCTTCTTGTCTCAACATTTCAAATTATACTCGAGACACATCATCTTGACACATATATTTTAGATGCATAGGTTTTCACGGAGAGCCACGTCTCAGTAATCAGCTAAACCCGTTGGCACGCTGTCTGCAGTGAGTACTGTTACAGGAATCTGGTCCTATGCTCAGGCTACTCATCACATTAGGAATTAGATTGTATTGTTAGCTTGCAAAAACTTCATATGAAAGGTGATTATTTTCAACCCCCTCCACTCAGGAAACCCTACTCAAAAACATCTTCCTGCGATTATGCCCCCAAGCCAACACCATGACTGCTCTCAAGGAACTACTCTGGACTATGTGCAAACTGGAAACCGCATATCCTGAGGCCGCAGTTATTATAGCTGGGGACTTTAACAAAGGAAGTCTGAGGAAAACACATCTCCTGTGTTACACGTACAACACGAACCCTGGATCACTGCTACTCTCTGGCTACAAGGCCCTCCCCTGCCCTCAGTTTGGCAAATCAGATCACTCCTCCATTCTACTGCTGCCCACTTATAGGAAAATAACTTAAACAGGAAGCTCCCATGGTAAGGATGGTTCAAGGTTGGTCTGACCAATAGGAATCTATGCTTTAAGACTGTTTTGGTCATGTGTACTGGAAAAAGTTCTGGGTCGCTTCAGAACATTTCCCAGTATACACTGACTCGTGAATGGCTTCAGAACATTTCCCAGTATACACTGACTCGTGAATGGCTTCAGAACATTTCCCAGTATACACTGACTCGTGAATGGCTTCAGAACATTTCCCCGTATACATTGACTCGTGAATGGCTTCAGAACATTTCCCAGTATACACTGACTCGTGAATGGCTTCAGAACATTTCCCAGTATACACTGACTCGTGAATGGTTTCAGAACATTTCCCAGTATACACTGACTCGTGAATGGCTTCAGAACATTTCCCAGTATACACTGACTCGTGAATGGCTTCAGAACATTTCCCAGTATACACTGACTCGTGAATGGCTTCAGAACATTTCCCAGTATACACTGACTCGTGAATGGCTTCAGAACATTTCCCAGTATACACTGACTCGTGAATGGCTTCGTCAGGAAGTGCATAGAAGATGTTGTTCCTACTGTGAAGTTTAGAACTTATCCAAACCAAAAACTGTGGATAGAAGGCAATATTGACGCAAAACTGAAAGCGCGACCACCTCATTTAACCATGGCAAGTTGACTGGGAACATGGACGTGTACAAACAGACCAGCTGTGACTTTAGTAAGACAATCAAAGAGGCAAAACGACAATACAGGGACAAAGTGTTGCAATTCAACAGCTCAATCACGGATTATAAAGGGTAAGCCAGGAGACAGACTCCTCGCTCCCAGAAAAGCTAAACACCTTCTTCACCCAATTCGCGAATTGAGCCATCGGCGCAAGTCCCCAACACTCACAAGGACTTTGTGCTCTCGTTCTTCATAGCCGACTTGAGTAAGTCCTTTAAGCATGTTAACCCTCGCAGGTCTGCTGGCTCAGACAGCATCCCATTCCACATCCTCAGAGCATGTGCAGACCTACTGGTGTCTGTTGTCCCCAGTTGCTTAAAGATGTCCACGATTGTTCATGTACCCAAGAAAAGTCATTGAACTGAATGACTATTGCCCCATAGCACTCATTTATGTCATCATGAAGTGCTTTGAGGGGGCTAGTTAAGGACCATATCTCCTCCACCTTACCCAACACCCTAGACCCACTTCAATTTGTATATCGCCCCAACAGATCCACTGCCCTATCCCACCTGGACAAGAAAAATACCTATGTAAGAATGCTGTTCATCGACTACAGTTCAGCCTTCAACACCATAGTTCCCTCTGGTTCCTGGACCTCCGCCAGGCTGTTCCTCAACATGTGGGACCCACAAGGGTGTGTGCTCAGCCCCCTCCTGTACACCCTGTATACCCTGCATGAGTGCAATCCAACTCAATGATCAAGTTTGCTAACGACACAACAGTGGTAGGCCTGATTACCAACAACGATTATATAGCCAACAGCGAGGAGGTGAAAGCCCTGGCGGAGTGGTGTCAGGAAAATAACCTCTCCCTCAACATCAACAAAATAAAGGAGATGATCTTGGACTTCAGAAGACAGCAGAGAGAGCACCCCCCCATCCACATCAACGAAGCCGCAGTGTAGAGGGTAAAAAGCTTCAAGTTCCTCGGCGTGCACATCCCTGAAAACCTGAAATGGTCCCTTCACACAGACAGCATGGTGAAGAAGGTGCAACAGTGCCTCTTCAACCACAGGAGGCTAATGAAATTCGGCTTGGCCCCTAAGACCATCATGAACTTGTACAGATGCACCATTGAGAGCATCCTGTCGGGCTGTATCACAGCCTGATACTGCAGTTGCACCGTCTGCAACATGCAGAACTCTCCAGAGGGTGGTGTGGTCAGCCCAACGCATCACTGGGGGCAAACGACCTGCTCTCCAGGACAACCTACAGTCCCCGATGTCACAGGAAGGCCAAGAAGATCATCAGGGACCTCAGCCACTCAAGCCACGGCCTGTTCACTCCACTACCATCCAACAAGGCGAGGTCAGTAAAGGTGCATCGAAGCTGAGACCGAGAGACTGAGTAACAGCTTCTATCTCCAGGCCGTCAGACTGCTATTAAATAGCTTTCACTTGCTGGCCTCCGCCCAGTACCCTGCCCAGAACCTTAAGAGGCTGCTGCCCTTTGTAGATAGAGTTATTGAACACTGGTCACTTTAATAACGTTTACATACTGTTTCACCCACTTTATATTTATATACTAAATTCTAGTCATGGCTCATCCTATATAACTACTGCTGTCACTTCATATGTATATACAGTATTCTAGTCATGGCTCATCCTATATAACTACTGCTGTCCACTTCATATGTATATACAGTATTCTAGTCATGGTTCATCCTATATAACTACTGCTGTCCACTTCATATGTATATACTGTATTCTAGTGTGTGTACTCTTTGTTTTCTTACTGAACTGTTGGAGCTAGAAACACAAGCATTTAGCTAGGTATTACGGAACTGATGGTGCTACAAACGCAATCATTTAGCTAGGTATTAGTGAACTGATGGTGCTAGAAACACAAGCATTTAGCTAGGTATTAGTGAACTGATGGTGCTAGAAACACATGCATTTAGCTAGGTATTAGTGTACTGATGGTGCTAGAAACACAAGCATTTAGCTAGGTATTACGGAACTGATGGTGCTACAAATGCAATCATTTAGCTAGGTATTACGGAACTGATGGCGTTAGAAAAAACAAGCATTTAGCTAGGTATTAGTGAACTGATGGAGCTAGAAACACAAGCATTTAGCTAGGTATTAGTGAACTGATGGTGCTAGAAACACAAGCATTTAGCTAGGTATTAGTGAACTGATGGTGCTAGAAACACATGCATTTAGCTAGGTATTAGTGAACTGATGGTGCTAGAAACACAAGCATTTAGCTAGGTATCACTGAACTGATGGTGCTACAAACGCAATCATTTAGCTAGGTATTAGTGAACTGATGGAGCTAGAAACACAAGCATTTAGCTAGGTATTAGTGAACTGATGGAGCTAGAAACACAAGCATTTTCCCAGGTATTATGGAACTGTTGAAGCTAGAAACACATGCATTTAGCTAGGTGTTAGTGTACTGATGGTGCTAGAAACACAAGCATTTAGCTAGGTATCATTGAACTGATGGAGCTAGAAACACATGCATTTAGTTAGGTATTAGTGAACTGTTGGAGCTAGAAACACAAGCATTTAGCTAGGTATTACGGAACTGTTGAAACTAGAAACACAAGCATTTAATTAGGTATTACTGAACTTTTGGAGCTAGAAACAC
>NC_138308.1:94071160-94183660 GCF_965601325.2 Salmo salar | reverse complement strand
GTCACAGAACGTTTTACTGCAGTGGACTAAATCAGGGTCACAGAACGTTTTACTGCAGTGGACTAAATCAGGTTCATACCGAGTGATTCTTGGTAGTCTTAAACAAATCTACTCTGAAACAAAAGTCTACATCTCACACACGTAGTTATGGGCTTAAACACGAAGACACCTGTACCATGTCAGATATAGAGTTGAAATGTATTACATTTTTTAGTTTGCATCCCAACATTACACTTTATATACACCACAGAAGACTGAAAAACAACACAAAATGTTTGACAGAGAAACACTGGATTTTTTGCGCGTTTGAAAAAAATAATTATGAAATTATTTTAAAAAGTAATAGAATCCCACCCATGATGCCACTAGAGGGCGCTTTGATCATGTGACTGCAGGAAAGGGCTACGTCACTGTATAATCACACCACAGATCATCTATTATATGCTAGTAGTCTATGGTGTAATGGCTGTATATTCAAGAATGTATGGTCTACTCTCTGCTAGCTAGCTATCTGCATATAGAGGTGCATGGTGGTGCATGGTGGTAGACAGAGGAACTAACAGGACTAACAGTTATACAGTATGGAAAATGAATTAACCTCAACCCAATGGATAAGAGGGTCATATTGTAATGCTGTAGCATTGCTCCTCTCTCTCTCTCTATCCAACTGTCTCTCTCTCTATCCAACTGTCTCTCTCTCTCTCTATCAAACTGTCTCTCTATCGCTCTATCCAACTGTCTGTCTGTCTGTCTCCCTCTCTATCCAACTGTCTCTCTCTCTATCCAACTGTCTCTCTATCGCTCTCTATCCAAATGTCTGTCTGTCTGTCTGTCTGTCTGTCTGTCTGTCTGTCTGTCTGTCTGTCTGTCTGTCTGTCTGTCTGTCTGTCTGTCTGTCTGTCTGTCTGTCTGTCTGTCTGTCTGTCTGTCTGTCTGTCTGTCTGTCTGTCTGTCTGTCTGTCTGTCTGTCTGTCTGTCTGTCTGTCTGTCTGTCTGTCTCACATGCATGCAGACACACACATAGACGCACATGTACGCGAGAATGCACCCCACACTCATATAAGGGATGCAGGCTAAGGCCTTATTGAACGCTTGGATAATGATGGCATTGATTTGGTTGATACTGTCAGTTCAACTGAGCAATGCCGTGTTTATTAGCAACTGCACTGCGTGATGCGCGCACACACACACACACCACACACACACACACACACACACACACACACACACACACACACACACACACACACACACACACACACACACACACACACACACACCCCCCCCCCCCCCCCCCCCCCCCCCCCCCTGATGACTCAGACTCACTCAGGACATATTTATTTGGTCACAAAAATAGAAAGAGAGAGGTAGAGTGGAAAGAGTGAGAGAGAGGGATAGAAAGAGAGAGACAGAGAGAGAGTGAGAGAGAGGAATAGAGAGAGAGAGAGGAATAGAGAGAGGGGGAGAGAGATAGAGAGAGGGACAGAGAGAGGGGGTGAGAGAGGGACAGAGAGAGAGGAATGGAGAGAGGGGGAGAGAGATAGAGAGAGGGACAGAGAGGGGGGGTGAGAGAGAGAGGGACAGAGAGAGGGGGTGAGAGATAGGGACAGAGAGAGGGGGTGAGAGAGAGGGACAGAGAGAGGGGTGAGAGAGAGGGACAGAGAGAGGGGGTGAAAGAGAGAGGGACAGAGAGAGAGGAATGGAGAGAGCGGGAGAGAGATAGAGAGAGGGACAGAGAGAGGAGGTGAGAGAGAGAGGGACAGAGAGAAGGGGTGAGAGAGAGAGGGACAGAGAGAGGGGGTGAGAGAGAGAGGTAAAGTACTAGCAGTGCTATCTGGCCCTAAATTGACAAAATATAAAACAATTAGAGTGCCATTTCACCAAACCAACCTACCTGCACATGTCCTCTATGCCTTTTGTTATTGTTAAATGTATGGTTATTTTGACCCTTGAATATTGTTGTTACTGTTGTCCTGTTGACAATTTTGATTATTATTATTTTAATTATGTTAATATTGTAAAGGAGAGAGAGAGAGAGAGAGAGAGAGAGAGAGAGAGAGAGAGAGAGTAGATGTACCAACTGGTTACCCTCTAGGTTACAGAGAGCTGGTAGTCCCATCCACCAAACTACCAGGTGTGAAACAGGGAAGGGACTCAGGGGGTATGCTAATTTGGTATAGAGCAGACCTAACTCACTCTATTAAATTAGTCAAAACAGGAACAATTTACATTTGGAAGAAAAACAAAAGAAAATGATCTTAACAGAGAAAAATGTCCTCCTGTGTGCTTCCTATATCCCCCCACTAAGAATCCCCATACTATAATGAAGACAGCTTCTCCATCCTACCTATATCCCCCCACTAGAATCCCAAACTTTAATGAAGACAGCTGCTCCATCCTGGAGGGGGAAATCAATCATTTCCAGGCCCAGGGACATGTATTAGTCTTTGGAGACCTAAACACCAGAACTGAACAAGAACCTGACACCCTCAGCACACAGGGGGACAAACACCTGCCTGGAGGTGACAGCATTCCCTCCCATATATACCCCCCTAGACACAACTACGACAACATAACCAACAAAAATCGAAACAAATCAAATTTGTATAAATGATTCGGGAGACAGACTCAGGAATGCTTGGTTTTTATTAAGCCCAAATTACGGCTTGCCGTGTAAAGAAGAAGACCAAACGAAAACAAGTATTAAAACACAGGGTTGAAACCCAAAACAAAAGAACGAGGAATAAATAACACACGGGACCCGTAATCATCTGCTCAATCCACAAGGGAAGCCCAAAACACACAGCACAGCTACTCACACGCACCAACGGACAATGGAACAATAATGGAACAGCCCAATGGAAACCAAAAGGCACATATATACAAGTACTAATCAGTGGGAATAGGGGACAAATGAGATGAAATGAAAGTTCCCGGACGGATCCGTGACAAAATTGTTATTGGTCACATAAACGTGGTTAGCAGATGTTATTGCTCACATAAATGTGGTTAGCAGATGTTATTGGTCACATAAATGTGGTTAGCAGATGTTATTGGTCACATAAACGTGGTTAGCAGATGTTATTGGTCACATAAACGTGGTTAGCAGATGTTACTACGGGTGTAGCGAAATGCTTATGCTTCTAGCTCCGACAGTGCAGTAATATCTAACAAGTAATATCTAACAAATTACACTACAAATAGCCAATACACACACATCTAAGTAGGAATGAATTAAGACCTTCTTAATTCATTCCTACTTAGATGTGTGTGTATTATTTATATATACACTGCTCAAAAAAATAAAGGGAACACTTAAACAACACAATGTAACTCCAAGTCAATCACACTTCTGTGAAATCAAACTGTCCACTTAGGAAGCAACACTGATTGACAACAATAAATTTCACATGCTGTTGTGCAAATGGAATAGACAACAGGTGGAAATTATAGGCAATTAGCAAGACACCCCCAATAAAGGAGTGGTTCTGCAGGTGTTGACCACAGACCACTTCTCAGTTCCTATGCTTCCTGGCTGATGTTTTGGTCACTTTTGAATGCTGGCGGTGCTTTCACTCTAGTGGTAGCATGAGACGAAGTCTACAACGCACACAAGTGGCTCAGGTAGTGCAGCTCATTCAGGATAGCACATCAATGCGAGCTGTGGCAAGAAGGTTGCTGTGTCTGTCAGCGTAGTGTCCAGAGCATGGAGGCGCTACCAGGAGACAGGCCAGTACATCAGGAGACGTGGAGGAGGCCGTAGGAGGGCAACAACCCAGCAGCAGGACCGCTACCTCCGCCTTTGTGCAAGGAGGAGCAGGAGAAGCACTGCCAGAGCCCTGCAAAATGACCTCAGGCAGGCCACAAATGTGCATGTGTCTGCTCAAACGGTCAGAAACAGACTCCATGAGGGTGGTACGAGGGCCCGACGTCCACAGGTGGGGGTTGTGCTTACAGCCCAACACCTTGCAGGACATTTTGGCATTTGCCAGAGAACACCAAGATTGGCAAATTCGCCACTGGCGCCCTGTGCTCTTCACAGATGAAGCAGGTTCACTCTGAGCACATGTGACAGACGTGACAGAGTCTGGAGACGCCGTGGAGAACGTTCTGCTGCCTGCAACATCCTCCAGCATGACTGGTTTGGTGGTGGGTCAGTCATGGTGTGGGGTGGCATTTCTTTGGGGGGCCGCACAGCTCCATGTGCTCGCCAGAGGTAGCCTGACTGCCATTAGGTACCGAGATGAGATCCTCAGACCCCTTGTGAGACCATATGCTGGTGCGGTTGGCCCTGGGTTCCTCCTAATGCAAGACAATGCTAGACCTCATGTGGCTGGAGTGTGTCAGCAGTTCCTGCAAGAGGAAGGCATTGATGGACTGGCCCGCCCGTTCCCCAGACCTGAATCCAATTGAGCACATCTGGGACATCATGTCTCCTGGATGCTTTAGTCCAGGTCTGGGAGGAGATCCCTCAGGAGACCATCCGCCACCTCATCAGGAGCATGCCCAGACGTTGTAGGGAGGTCATACAGGCACGTGGAGGCAACACACACTACTGAGCCTCATTTTGACTTGTTTTAAGGACATTACATCAAAGTTAGATCAGCCTGTAGTGTGTTTTTCCACTTTAATTTTGAGTGTGACTCCAAATCCAGAGATTTTGTTGTCAGCACATTCAACTATGTAAAGAAAAAAGTATTTAATAAGATTATTTCATTCATTCAGATCTAGGATGTGTTATTTTAGTGTTCCCTTTATTTTTTTGAGCAGTATATATATATATATATATATATATGGATGAGCAATGTCAGAGTGGAACGGACTAAGATACCATAGAATAGTATAGAATACAGTATATATATTTATGAGATGAGTAATGCCAGATATGTAAACATTATTAAAGTGACTAGTGTTCCATTACTTAAAGTGGCCAGCAGCCTCTAATGTGCTAATGATGGCTGTTTAACAGTCTGATGGCCTTGCGATAGAAAGTGTTTTTCAGTCTCTCAGTCCCAGCTTTGATGCACCTGTACTGACCTCACATTCTGGATGATAGCAGGGTGAACAGGCAGTGGCTCGGGTGGTTGCGATGACCTTGATGATCTTTTTGGCCTTCCTGTGACATCGGGTGCTGTAGGTGTCCTGGAGGGCAGGTAGTTTGCCCCCGGTGATGCGTTGGGCAGACAGCACCACCCTCTGGAGAGCGTTGTGAGCAAAGCAACTGCTGTATCAGGCGGACATATAGCTCGACGGAATGCTTTCAATTGTGCATATCTAAAAATGTGTGAGGGTTTTAGGTGACAGGCCAAATTTCTTTAGCCTCCTGAGGTTGAAGAGGCTCTGTTGTGCCTTCTTTACCACACTGTCTGTGTGGGTGGTCCATTTCAGTTTGTCAGTGATGTGTACGCCAAGGAACTTGAAGCTTTCCACCTTCTCCACTGCGGTCCCCTTGATGTAGATAGGGGGGGTGCACCCTCTGCTGTTTCCTGAAGTCCACAATCATCTCCTTTATTTTGTTGACGTTGAGTAGAGAGGTTGTTTACCAGGCACCACACTCCCAGAGCCCTCACCTCCTCTCTTTAGGCTGTCACGTCATCGTTGGAAATCAAGCCTACTACTGTTGTGTCGTCCGCAAACTTGATGATTGAGTTGGAGGCGTGCATGGTCACGCAGTCATGGTTAAACAGGAAATACAGGAGGGGGCTGAGCATGCACCCTTGTGGGGCCCCAGTGTTGAGGATCAGGGGAATGGAGGTGATGTTTTCTACCTTCACCACCTGGGAGCGGCCCGTCAGGAAGTCCAGGACCCAGTTGCACGGTGCGGAGTTCACACCCAGGGCCTTGAGCTTAATGATGAACTTGGAGGGTACTGTGGTGTTGAATGCTGAGCTATAGTCAATAAACAGCATTCTTGCATAGGTATTCCTCTTGTCCAGATGGGACAGGGGGCAGTGTGCAGTGTGATGGCGATTGCATCGTCTGTGGATCTATTGGGGCAGTAAGCAAATTGAAGTGGGTCTAGGGAGTCAGGTAAGACAGAGGTGATATGATCCTTGACTATTCTCTCAAAGTACTTCATGATGACAGAGGTGAGTGCTACAGGCCGATAGTCATTTAGTTCAGTTACCTTTGCCTTCCTGGGTACAGGAACAATGGTGGCCATCTTGAAGCATGTGGGGACAGCAGACTGGGATAGGGAGAGATTGAATATGCCCGTAAACACACCAGCCAGCTTGTCTGCACATCCTCTGAGGACGCGGCTAGGGATGCCGTCTGGGCCAGCAGCCTTGCGAGGGTTAACACCTTTAAATGTTTTACTCACGTCGGCCACGGAGAAGGAGAGCCCACAGTCCTTGGTAGTGGGCTGCATCGGTGGCACTGTGTTATCCTCAAAGGGTGCGTAGAATGTGTTTAGCCTGTCCAGAAGTAAGACGTCGGTCTCTGCGACGCGACTGGTTTTCCTTTTGTAGTCAGTGATTGTCTGTAGCCCCGGCCACATACGTCTTGTATCTGAGCCATTGAATTGCGACTCCACGTTATCTCTATACTGACGTTTAGCTTGTTTGATTGCCTTGCGGAGTGAATAACTACACTATTTATATTCTGCCATATTACCAGTGGCATTGCCATTGTTAAATGAAGTGGTTTGCACTTTCAGTTTCGCGCAAATGCTACCATCTTTCCACAGTTTCTGGTTAGGGTAGGTTTTAATAGTCACAGTGGGGACTACATCTCCTATACACTTCCTTATGAACTCAGTCACCGTATCTGTGTATGCGTCTAGATTATTTTCGCACGCTACCCAGTCCACATGATCAAATCAATCCTGAAGCGTGGATTCTGATTTGTCAGACCAGCGTTGAATATTACGAAGCACGGGCACTTCCTGTTTGAGTGTCTGCCTATAGGACGGGAGGAGCAAGATGGAATCGTGATCAGATTTGCCGAAAGGAGGGTGGGGAGGGCCTTATAAGTTTGAAAAGCAATGGTCCAGAGTCTTGGTAGTGTGAGTAGGACAGTCAATGTGTTGATAGAATTTCGTCAGCCTAGTCCTCAGATTTGCTTTGTTCAAATCCCCAACTACAATAAATACAGCCTCAGGATATGTGGTTTCCAGTTTGCATAAAGTCCAGAGAAGTTATTTGAGGGCTGTTGAGGTTTTGGTTTGAGGTGGGATGTAAAAGGCCGTGGCGATGACAGAGAAGAATTCTCTTGGGAGATAATATGGTCGGCATTTAATTGTGAGGTCGGGTGAACAAATTGACTTGATTTCCTGTATGATCCTAGAATTACACCATGAGTCGTTAATCATGAAACACACAACCCCGCCCTTCTACTTCCCAGAGAGATATTTATTCCTGTCTGCGCAATGTATTGAGAATCCTGCTGGCTTTACTGACTCCGACAGTGTAACCCGAGAGAGCCATGTTTCCGTGAAACAAAGTATGTTACAGGCCCCGATGTCTGAAATCCTTCTAAACTCATCAACTTTATTATCTAAAGACTGAACATCAGTGAGTAATACACTCGGAAGCGGTGGGTGGTCGAACCAGCAGGCCTCCTCGAGTGCCTCTCCTCCGCCGGTGACGTTTTGGGTCGGCCTCTGGAATAAGTTAAATTACTCTGGGAAGAGTGAACAAAGGATCTGCTCCAGGGAAGTCATATTCCTGGTCGTAATGCTGGTTGTTCTGCTGAGTTACTGCCGCTCAAATATCCAATAGTTCTTCCCGGCTGTATGTAATGACACAAAACATTTCCTGAGCTAATAACGTAAAACATACTGCAAAGTTTTCTTAGTCATGATACAGCCATCTCCATCGGCACCATCTTGTAAACTAGTTCACCTGATTCAAGTAAAATTCAAGGGCTTGATGATTAGTTGTAGAATAGTTCAACTACATGGAACGGCTGGGGATCCCCGGGAGAGAGGTTTGAAAATCACTGCCCTATGGCAGTGTCAAGAGAAGTGTCATAACATGTATTTAGAGTGGCGCGACTATGACAACTTAATCAACAAAAACAGGTCACAACTCCTGCAGCTCGGTCGCAAGCTGGGTACGTACATAGTTAATGGTAGGCTTTGAGGGGACTCCTATGGTAGGTACACATATAGCTCATCTCTTGGCAGCAGTACTGTACTGTACTGACTACTTTATCACTGACCTCAAACCAGAATCTCTTACAGCGTTCACAGTCAGTCCACTGACACCCCTATCAGATCACAGCAAAATCACACTCTACTTGAACAGAGCAATACTCAATCATGAGGCATCAAACTGAATAATATTTAGAAATGCTATAAATGGAAGGAGAGTAGTGTGGAAATCTACCAAAAAACTATTAGGCAACAACAAATTCAATTCCTTCTAGACAATTTCCTGGACAAAACGTTCCATTGGTTTCACTGTAATAAAGAAGGTGGAAACTTGGCAAATAAAACCTAAACAGTATATGAGCTCTCAACTTCCCAAATATCAAATCATAACATTTCAAGCAGACAATCTAAGAAAAAGTAACAAGAATGACAAATGGTTTGACGAGGAATGAAAAAACCTAAGAAAGAAATAGAAAAAACCTATCCAACCAAAAACATAGAGACCCAGAAAACCTGAGCCTACGCCTTCACTATGGTGAATCACTTAAGCAAATACAACATGAAGAGTTGTCTCGCCTAAACGGAGATGTGTAGATAAAGAACAAACAGCAGAAACATATACATGATCAATTACAAATCTTAGAATCAACTATTAAAGACTACCAGAACCCACTGGATTCTCCAATTACCTTCAAAGAACTACATGATCAAATACATGGGAAACATACGGCACCATACAGCACCTAGATCTTCTGCAGAGATTCTGTCAGACATGGGCAACAACACAAACAAAAACACACATTTCTTTCCACAGGGCCAGGGGGTGAGACAGGGATACAGCTTAAGCTCCACCCTCTTCAACATACAGTTGAAGTTGGAAGTTTACATACACTTAGGTTGGTTTTCAACCACTCCACACATTTCTTGTTAACAAACTATAGTTTTGGCAAGTCGCTTAGGACATCTACTTTGTGCATGACAGTAAAACGAGTCCAATATCGACATAACCTGAAAGGCCACTCAGCAAGGAAGAAGCCACTGCTCCAAAACCGCCATATAAAGGCCAGACTACGGTTTGCAACTGCACATGGGGACAAAGATCATACTTTTTGGAGAAATGTCCTCTGGTCTGATGAAACAAAAATATAACTGTTTGGCCATAATGACCATTGTTGTCACAATGGGTGGCGTGTGGATTCAAGAGAGTCAGGCGCAGGAGACAGAAGGATTCCGTGAATGAATTAAAAAAAAATATCCACACGGAAAATATGCAAAGGTATGGAGTGCAAGGTGTACAAAAAGAAACGCTCCACCCTTAAAAGAACGTAACCAGGGACGCAGCCCAGACGAATAGCGTAACTCCAAAAATACAAAACCACATGACAAACACACCCTGACAACACAAACAATCCCGCACAAACAACAAACCTAACTAACTAGCCTAAATACCCCTCCCCACTAACAACTAACACAAAACAGGTGCGCAACTAACCTAGGCCTAACTAACCGAACGTGAAACATAAATCGATGGCAGCTAGTAGGCCGGCGACGACGACCGCCGAGCGCCGCCCGGGTGAGGAAGGGCGCCACCTTCCGTAGGTGTCGTGACAATTGTTATGTTTGGAGGAAAAAGGGGGAGGCTTGCAAGCCGAAGAACACCATCCCAACCGTGAAGCACGTAGGTGGCAGCATCATGTTGTGGGGGTGCTTTGCTGCAGGAGGGACTGGTGCACTTCACAAAATAGATGGCATCATGAGGGAGGAAAATTATCTGGATATATTGAAGCAACATCTCAAGACATCAGTCAGGAAGTTAAAGCTTGGTTGCAAATGGGTCTTCCAAATGGACAATGACCCCAATCATACTTCCAAAGTTGTGTCAAAATCGCTTAAGGACAACAAAGTCAAGGTATTGGAGTAGCCATCACAAAGCCCTGACCTCAACCCTATAGACAATTTATGGGCAGAACTGAAAAAGTGTCTGCGAGCAAGTAGGACTACTAACCTGACTCAGTTACACCAGCTCTGTCAGGAGGAATGGGGAAAAATTCCCCCAACTTGGAAGCTTGTGGATGGCTACCCAAAACGTTTGACCCAAGTTAAACAATTTAAAGGCAATGCTAACAAATACTAATTGAGTATATGTAAACTTCTGACCCACTGGGAATATGAAAGAAATAAAAGCTGAAATAAATCATCCTCTCTACTATTATTCTGACATTTCACATCATTAAAATAAAGTGGTGATTAAATGTCAGGAATTGTGAAAAATGTATGTGGCTAAGGTGTATGTAAACTTCCGACTTTAACTGTATGTATCAATGAATTGGTGAGGGCACTAGAACAGTCTGCAGCACCCGGCCTCACCCTACTAGAATCTGAAGTCAAATGTCTACTGTTTGCTGATGATCTGGTGCTTCTGTCACCAACCAAGGAGGACCTACAGCAGCACTTAGATCTTCTGCACAGATTCTGTCAGACCTAGGCCCTGACAGTAAATCTCAGTAAGACCAAAATAATGGTGTTCCAAAAAAGGTCCAGTCGCCAGGACAACAAATATAAATTCCATCTAGACACCATTGCCCTAGAGCACACAAAAACTATACATACCTTGGCCTAAACATCAGCGCCACAGGTAACTTCCACAAAGCTGTGAACGATCTGAGAGACAAGGCAAGAACGGCCTTCTATGCCATCAAATGGAACATACAATTCAACATACCAATTAGGATCTGGCTAAAAATACTTGAATCAGTTATAGAACCCATTGCCCTTCATGGTTGTGAGGTCTGGGGTCCGCTCACCAACCAAGAATTCACAAAATGGGACAAACACCAAATTGAGACTTTGCATGCAGAATTCTTCAAAAATATCCCCAGTGTACAACGTAGAACACCAAATAATGCATGCAGAGCAGAATTAGGCCGATACCCGCTAATTAACAAAATCCAGAAAAGAGCAGTTAAATTCTACAACGACCTAAAAGGAAGCGATTCCCAAACCTTCCATAACAAAGCCATCACCTACAGAGAGATGAACCTGGAGAAGAGTCCACTAAGCAAGATGGTCCTGGGGCTCTGTTCACAAACACAAACAGACCACACAGAACCCCAGGACAGCAACACAATTAGACCCAACCAAATCATGAGACAACAAAAATATTATTACTTGACACATTGGAAAGAATTAACAAAAAACTGAGCAAACTTGTCACGTCCTGACCAGCAGATGGAGCTAGTGTTTTAGTTTTGGGGTCAGGACGTGGCATGTTTGTGTTGGTTAAATGTTGGGTGGATGATTGGGACTTCCAATTGAAGGCAGGTGTGTATAGTTGCCTTTGATTGGAAGTCCTATATAGGTGTGTGTGTTTGTCTTTGGGGTTGTGGGGAATTGTTCTGTGCTTAGCCGTGTGCCTAGTCAGACTGTTATTGTCGTGTTATTGTTTTCCTGTGGATGCCTTACTGGAGTCTATTAAAGTATGAGTATTCACAGTCTCGCTGCGCCTTGGTCCTCTTCTCTCCAGTACGACATTTTCAAGGATGAGTACAACTTATTTTATGACAGAATTCCCCACCAACAAAGGACCAAGCAGCGGAAGAAGGCTGGCGAGGTAAGGGAGACCGAGAGGCACCCCCAATAATTTTTTAGGGGGGGGCACAAGGGCTGTTTGACGGGGCAAGAGCTGCCCGCCAGTCAACAGTCGCCAGAGCTGCCCGCCAGTCAACAGTCGTCACCAGAGCTGCCCGCCAGTCAACAGTCGTCACCAGAGCTGCCCGCCAGTCAACAGTCGTCACCAGAGCTGCCCGCCAGTCAACAGTCGTCACCAGAGCTGCCCGCCAGTCAACAGTCGTCACCAGAGCTGCCCGCCAGTCAACAGTCGTCAGAGCTGCCCGCCAGTCAACAGTCGTCAGAGCTGCCCGCCAGTCAACAGTCGTCAGAGCTGCCCGCCAGTCAACAGTCGTCAGAGCTGCCCGCCAGTCAACAGTCGCCAGAGAGGTCAGACTGCGCCAAACTGCCGGAGTGGCCAGACTGCGCAGAACTGCCGGAGTGGCCAGACTGCGCAGAACTGCCGGAGTGGCCAGGCTGCCCCGACCTGCCGGAGTGGCCAAGCTGCCCCGACCTGCCGGAGTGGCCAGGCTGCCCCGACCTGCCGGAGTGGCCAGACTGCCCCGACCTGCCGGAGTGGCCAGACTGCCCCGACCTGCCGGAGTGGCCAGACTGCCCCGACCTGCCGGAGTGGCCAGACTGCCCCGACCGTCCCGAGTGGCCAGCCTGTCCCCCGGCCCAGCCCGAGGGGCCCTCCTGTCCCCCGGCCCAGCCCGAGGGGCCCTCCTGTCCCCCGGCCCAGCCCGAGGGGCCCTCCTGTCCCCCGGCCCAGCCCGAGGGGCCCTCCTGTCCCCCGGCCCAGCCCGAGGGGCCCTCCTGTCCTCTGGCCCAGCACGAGTGGTCCGTCTGCCAGGGTCAGCCCAAGTGGCCCATCTGCCCGGCGCAGCTAGCAGCGCCACCGAAGTGGGCTACGCCGACGGTGGAGCAAGGTCCACGCCCTGCACCTGAGCCACCTCCAGGATAGGTGGGTTGGGGAGGGAGGGTGTAGCACAGTGCCGTCGGTGACGGCAGCCACCCTCCCTTCCCTCCCTTATTGTTTTAGGGTTATTGTTTATGGGTTTTGTGTTGGTGTTTTTTGTTGGTAGGTGCATTCCGGGGTCTGCACCTTGAGGGGGGGTACTGTCACGTCCTGACCAGCAGATGGAGCTAGTGTTTTAGTTTTGGGGTCAGGACGTGGCATGTTTGTGTTGGTTAAATGTTGGGTGGATGATTGGGACTTCCAATTGAAGGCAGGTGTGTATAGTTGCCTTTGATTGGAAGTCCTATATAGGTGTGTGTGTTTGTCTTTGGGGTTGTGGGGAATTGTTCTGTGCTTAGCCGTGTGCCTAGTCAGACTGTTATTGTCGTGTTATTGTTTTCCTGTGGATGCCTTACTGGAGTCTATTAAAGTATGAGTATTCACAGTCTCGCTGCGCCTTGGTCCTCTTCTCTCCAGTACGACATTTTCAAGGATGAGTACAACTTATTTTATGACAAAACTAGAATGCTATTTGGCCCTAAACAGAGAGTACACAGTGGCAGAATACCTGACCACTGTGACTGACCCACACTTAAGGAAAGCTTTGACTATGTACAGACTCAGTGAGCATAGCCTTGCTGTTGAGAAAGGCCGCCGTAGGCAGACCTGACTCTCAAGAGAAGACAGGCTATGTGCACACTGCCCACAAAATGAGGTGGAAACTGAGCTGCACTTCCTAACCTCCTGTATGACCATATTACAGAGACATATTTCCCTCAGATTACACAGATCCACAAAGAATTAGAAAACATACCCAATTTTGAAATACTCCCATATCTACTGAGTGAAATACCACAGTGTTCCATCACAGCAGCAAGATGTGTGACCTGTTGCCACAATAAAAGGGCAACCAGTCTAATGTTTACTGTTCATTTTTATTGTTTATTTCACTTTTGTATACTACCTATTTCACTTGCTTGGCAATGTTAACATATGTTTCCCATGCCGATAACGCCCCTTGAATTGAAATTGAATTAAATTAGCAGAGAGAGAAACAGAGAGAGGAGAAAGGAACAGACAGAAGGAGGACTTGTGTTATATAGACCATAGTGGTTGGACGGATGGAAGGATGAGAAAAAATAAGGAGAGAAGGAAGAGAGGAAGGAGGGAGAGAAGGAAGAGAGGAAGGAGGAGAGGGAAGGAGGGAGAGGAAGGAGGGAGGGAAGGAGGAGAGGAAGGAGGGAGGGAAGGAGGAGAGGAAGGAGGGAGGGAAGGAGGAGAGGAAGGAGGGAGAGAAGGAGGAGAGGAAGGAGGGAGGGAAGGAGGAGAGGAAGGAGAGAGGGAAGGAGGAGAGGAAGGAGGAGAGGAGGAGGAGAGGAAGGAGGGAGGGAAGGAGGAGAGGAAGGAGGAGAGGAAGGAGGAGGGGAAGGAGGAGAGGAAGGGGGGAGGGAGGGAAGGAGGAGAGGAAGGAGGGAGGGAGGGAAGGAGGAGAGGAAGGAGAGAGGGAAGGAGGAGAGGAAGGAGGAGAAAAAAGAGGAAGGAAAACATCTCATACTAATGAAACAGTTCCAGACTGAAATACCTCAACTGACCTAGTGACTCAACTACCTATTCATTTCTCCATCCCTCTCTCTCTCTCTCCCTTCTCCTTCTCTATCCCTGCCTCCATCTCTGTCTCTCTCTCTTCCCTTCCCCTTCTCTCTCTCATTCGCTACCCCTGCCTCCATCCCTCCCTCTCATTCCCTTCATTTACGTCACATCCTCTCCACCTCTCTATTTGTCTCTCTCTGCCTTCTCCATTATTCTCCCTCTCTCTCTCAGTGTTTGTCCATGTTTGACTCTCCCTCCCATCTCTCTCTCTCTCTCTCTCTCTCTCCCCGTCTGTGTTTGTTCGTGTTTGACTCTCCCTCCCATCTCTTCTTTCTCCATCTCTTTCTATCTTTCCTCTCTACTAATCTTTTCTTCGCCCCATCACTCTGTACCGTGATTAGAGTCTGAATAGAGGGATGTCAGGTAATCTGTCTTTCCCCCCTCTCCTCTCCTCTCCGTCTCGCTCACTCCATCTGTGTCTCGTTCCCTTCATCCCTTGGGTCTAAACAACTGGGCCGTGGCTGGAAACAAGACAAACAGACACACACGCATGTTGACAAACACACCTCGCACACCCGACAGCATGAACTAAAATACACACACACACACACTCAAACAGAGATAATCTTAAACTCTGGCAGCATATGTACACACACACACACACACACACACACACACACACACACACACACACACACACACACACACACACACACACACACACACAAACAACTTAAACTCTGGCAGCATATGTACAAACACACACACACGCACACACAAACACACACACGCACGCAAACACCCACACACACACACACACACACACACACACACACACACACACACACACACACACACACACACACACACACACACACACACACACACAAACAACTTAAACTCTGGCAGCATATGTACAAACACACACACACACGCACACACAAACACACACACGCACGCAAACACCCACACACACACACACACACACACACACACACACACACACACACACACACACACACACACACACACACACACACACACACACACACACACACACACACACACACACACACACACACACACACACACACAAACAGAGAAACTTAAACTCTGGCAGCACATGTACAAACACAGCACACACCCCGGACGCACGAACAAATGCACGGACGTTAGTGTAGTGAACAGTTGGGCGTTAATGCATTTCTCTAGGTGAATGACAGGTTTGTTTACTGGGTGAGGGGGGCAGCCCCATGTGTGTGTGTGTGTGTTCTGTGTGTGTGTGTTCTGTGTTGGAATGTTCTGAGTGTGTTGGAATGTTCTGAGTGTGTGTGTTCTGTGTGAGTGCGAGTTCTGTGTGTGTGCGTGTTCTGTGTGTGTGTGTTCTGTGTGTGTGTGTGTGTGTGTGTTCTGTCTGTGTGTGTTCTGTCAGTGTGTGTGTGTGTGTGTGTGTGTGTGTGTGTGTGTGTGTGTGTGTGTGTGTGTGTGTGTGTGTGTGTGTGTGTGTGTGTGTTCTGTCTGTGTGTGTGTGTGTTCTGTGTGTGTTCTGTCTGTGTGTGTGTGTGTGTGTGTGTGTGTGTTCTGTCAGTGTGTGTGTGTGTGTGTGTGTGTGTGTGTGTGTGTGTGTGTGTGTGTTCTGTCAGTGTGTGTGTGTGTGTGTTCTGTGTTGGAATGTTCTGAGTGTGTTGGAATGTTCTGAGTGTGTGTGTTCTGTGTGAGTGCGAGTTCTGTGTGTGTGCATGTTCTGTGTGTGTGTGTTCTGTGTGTGTGTGTGTGTTCTGTCAGTGTGTGTGTGTGTGTGTGTGTGTGTGTGTGTGTGTGTGTGTGTGTGTGTGTGTGTGTGTTCTGTCTGTGTGTGTGTGTGTGTGTGTGTGTGTGTGTGTGTGTGTGTGTGTGTGTGTGTGTGTGTGTGTGTGTGTGTGTGTGTGAAAGCCTGCTGTCCTCAAACTATCAGCGACATTAAATCAATTAACTACCATCACTAGGCAAGATACATTATAACACTAGATACATTATAACACTAGATACTACCAGTCATTATAACACTAGATACTACCAGTCATTATAACACTAGATACTACCAGTCATTATAACACTAGATACTACCAGTCATAATAACACTAGATACCACAAGTCATTATAACACTAGATACATTATAACACTAGATACTACCAGTCATTATAACACTAGATACTACCAGTCATTATAACACTAGATACTACCAGTCATTATAACACTAGATACTACCAGTCATTATAACACTAGATACATTATAACACTAGATACTACCAGTCATTATAACACTAGATACATTATAACACTAGATACTACCAGTCATTATAACACTAGATACGTTATAACAATAGATACTACCAGTCATTATAACACTAGATACTACCAGTCATTATAACACTAGATACATTATAACACTAGATACTACCAGTCATAATAACACTAGATACCACAAGTCATTATAACACTAGATACATTATAACACTAGATACTACCAGTCATTATAACACTAGATACTACCAGTCATTATAACACTAGATACTACCAGTCATTATAACACTAGATACTACCAGTCATTATAACACTAGATACATTATAACACTAGATACTACCAGTCATTATAACACTAGATACATTATAACACTAGATACTACCAGTCATTATAACACTAGATACGTTATAACAATAGATACTACCAGTCATTATAACACTAGATACTACCAGTCATTATAACACTAGATACATTATAACACTAGAGACTACCAGTCATTATAACACTAGATACTACCAGTCATTATAACACTAGATACATTATAACACTAGATACTACCAGTCATTATAACACTAGATACTACCAGTCATAATAACACTAGATACTACCAGTCATTATAACACTAGATACTACCAGTCATAATAACACTAGATACCACCAGTGATTATAACACTAGATACATTATAACACTAGATACTACCAGTCATTATAACATTAGATACTACCAGTCATTATAACACTAGATACATTATAACACTAGATACTACAGGTCATTATAACACTAGATACATTATAACAATAGATACTACCAGTCATTATAACACTAGATACTACCAGTCATTATAACACTAGATACATTATAACACTAGATAATACCAGTCATTATAACACTTGATACTACCTGTCATTATAACACTAGATACATTATTACACTAGGTACTACCATTCATTATAACACTAGATACTACCTGTCATTATAACACTAGATACATTATAACACAAGACACTACCAGTCATTATAACACTAGATACTACCAGTCATTATAACACTAGATACTACCAGTCATTATAACACTAGATACTACCAGTCATTATAACACTAGATACATTATAACACAAGATACAACCAGTCATTTTAACACTAGACACATTATAACACAAGATGCAACCAGTCATTATAACACTAGATACTACCAGTCATTATAACACTAGATACTACCAGTCATTATAACACTAGATACAACCAGTCATTATAACACTAGATACTACCAGTCATTATAACACTAGATACATTATAACACAAGATACTACCAGTCATTATAACACTAGATAGTGCCAGTCATTATAACACTAGATACATTATAACACTAGATACTACCAGTCATTATAACACTAGATACTACCAGTCATAATAACACTAGATACCACCAGTGATTATAACACTAGATACATTATAACACTAGATACTACCAGTCATTATAACATTAGATACTACCAGTCATTATAACACTAGATACATTATAACACTAGATACTACAGGTCATTATAACACTAGATACATTATAACAATAGATACTACCAGTCATTATAACACTAGATACTACCAGTCATTATAACACTAGATACATTATAACACTAGATAATACCAGTCATTATAACACTTGATACTACCTGTCATTATAACACTAGATACATTATTACACTAGGTACTACCATTCATTATAACACTAGATACTACCTGTCATTATAACACTAGATACATTATAACACAAGACACTACCAGTCATTATAACACTAGATACTAACAGTCATTATAACACTAGATACTACCAGTCATTATAACACTAGATACTACCAGTCATTATAACACTAGATACATTATAACACAAGATACAACCAGTCATTTTAACACTAGACACATTATAACACAAGATGCAACCAGTCATTATAACACTAGATACTACCAGTCATTATAACACTAGATACTACCAGTCATTATAACACTAGATACAACCAGTCATTATAACACTAGATACTACCAGTCATTATAACACTAGATACATTATAACACAAGATACTACCAGTCATTATAACACTAGATAGTGCCAGTCATTATAACACTAGATACATTATAACAATAGATACCACCAGTCATTATAAAACTTGATACTACCAGTCATTAAAACATTAGATACTACCAGTCATTATAACACTAGATACTACCAGTCATTATATCACTAGATACTACCAGTCATTATAACACTAGATACTACCAGTCATTATAACACTAGATACTACCAGTCATTATAACAGTCGATACTACCATTCATTATAACACTAGATACTACCAGTCATTATAACACTAGATACTACCAGTCATTATAACACTAGATACATTATAACACAAGATACTACCAGTCATTATAACACTAGACACATTATAACACTAGATACTACCAGTCATTATAACACTAGATACTACCAGTCATAATAACACTAGATACATTATAACAAAAGATACCACGAGTCATTATAACACTAGATACTACCAGTCATTATAACACTAGATACTACCAGTCATTATAACACTAGATACGGCCAGTCATTATAACATTAGATACATTAGAACACTAGATACCACCAGTCATTATAAAACTAGATACTGCCAGTCATTATAACACTAGATACATTATAACACTAGATACTACCAGTCATTATAACACTAGATACGTTATAACAATAGATACTACCAGTCATTATAACACTAGATACTACCAGTCATTATAACACTAGATACATTATAACACTAGAGACTACCAGTCATTATAACACTAGATACTACCAGTCATTATAACACTAGATACATTATAACACTAGATACTACCAGTCATTATAACACTAGATACTACCAGTCATAATAACACTAGATACTACCAGTCATTATAACACTAGATACTACCAGTCATAATAACACTAGATACCACCAGTGATTATAACACTAGATACATTATAACACTAGATACTACCAGTCATTATAACATTAGATACTACCAGTCATTATAACACTAGATACATTATAACACTAGATACTACAGGTCATTATAACACTAGATACATTATAACAATAGATACTACCAGTCATTATAACACTAGATACTACCAGTCATTATAACACTAGATACATTATAACACTAGATAATACCAGTCATTATAACACTTGATACTACCTGTCATTATAACACTAGATACATTATTACACTAGGTACTACCATTCATTATAACACTAGATACTACCTGTCATTATAACACTAGATACATTATAACACAAGACACTACCAGTCATTATAACACTAGATACTACCAGTCATTATAACACTAGATACTACCAGTCATTATAACACTAGATACTACCAGTCATTATAACACTAGATACATTATAACACAAGATACAACCAGTCATTTTAACACTAGACACATTATAACACAAGATGCAACCAGTCATTATAACACTAGATACTACCAGTCATTATAACACTAGATACTACCAGTCATTATAACACTAGATACAACCAGTCATTATAACACTAGATACTACCAGTCATTATAACACTAGATACATTATAACACAAGATACTACCAGTCATTATAACACTAGATAGTGCCAGTCATTATAACACTAGATACATTATAACACTAGATACTACCAGTCATTATAACACTAGATACTACCAGTCATAATAACACTAGATACCACCAGTGATTATAACACTAGATACATTATAACACTAGATACTACCAGTCATTATAACATTAGATACTACCAGTCATTATAACACTAGATACATTATAACACTAGATACTACAGGTCATTATAACACTAGATACATTATAACAATAGATACTACCAGTCATTATAACACTAGATACTACCAGTCATTATAACACTAGATACATTATAACACTAGATAATACCAGTCATTATAACACTTGATACTACCTGTCATTATAACACTAGATACATTATTACACTAGGTACTACCATTCATTATAACACTAGATACTACCTGTCATTATAACACTAGATACATTATAACACAAGACACTACCAGTCATTATAACACTAGATACTAACAGTCATTATAACACTAGATACTACCAGTCATTATAACACTAGATACTACCAGTCATTATAACACTAGATACATTATAACACAAGATACAACCAGTCATTTTAACACTAGACACATTATAACACAAGATGCAACCAGTCATTATAACACTAGATACTACCAGTCATTATAACACTAGATACTACCAGTCATTATAACACTAGATACTACCAGTCATTATAACACTAGATACTACCAGTCATTATAACACTAGATACATTATAACACAAGATACTACCAGTCATTATAACACTAGATACTACCAGTCATTATAACACTAGATACATTATAACACTAGATACCACCAGTCATTATAACACTAGATACTACCAGTCATTATAACACTAGATACTACCAGTCATTATAACACTAGATACTACCAGTCATTATAACACTAGATACTACCAGTCATTATAACACTAGATACTACCAGTCATTATAACACTAGATACTACCAGTCATTATAACACTAGATACTACCAGTCATTATAACACTAGATACTACCAGTCATTATAACACTAGATACTACCAGTCATTATAACACTAGATACATTATAACACTAGATACTACCAGTCATTATAACACTAGACACTATAACACTAGAACACCAGTCATTATAACACTAGATACTACCAGTCATTATAACACTAGATACATTATAACACTAGATACCACGAGTCATTATAACACTAGATACTACCAGTCATTATAACACTAGATACTACCAGTCATTATAACACTAGATACGGCCAGTCATTATAACACTAGATACATTAGAACACTAGATACCACCAGTCATTATAACACTAGATACTGCCAGTCATTATAACACTAGATACAACCAGTCATTATAACACTAGATACTACCAGTCATTATAACACTGGATAACATTATAACACTAGATACCACCAGTCATTATAACACTAGACACATTATAACACTAGATACTGCCAGTCATTATAACACTAGATAGTGCCAGTCATTATAACACTAGATACTACCAGTCATTATAACACTAGATACTACCAGTCATTAGAACACTAGATACATTATAACACTAGATACTACCAGTCATTATAACACTAGATAGTGCCAGTCATTATAACACTAGATACTACTAGTCATTATAACACTAGATTCTACCAGTCATTATAACACTAGATACCACCAGTCATTATAACACTAGATACTGCCAGTCATTATAACACTAGATACTACCAGTCATTATAACACTATATACATTATAACACTAGATACTACCAGTCATTATAACACTAGATACTACCAGTCATTATAACACTAGATACTACCAGTCATTATAACACTAGATACATTATAACACTAGATACTACCAATCATTATAACACTAGATACTACCAGTCATTATAACACTAGATACATTATAACACTAGATACTACCAGTTTTATAACACTAGATACTACCAGTCATTATAACACTAGATACTACCAGTCATTATAACACTAGATACATTATAACACAAGATACAACCAGTCATTATAACACTAGATACTACCAGTCATTATAACACTAGATACATTATAACACAAGATACAACCAGTCATTATAACACTAGATACTACCAGTCATTATAACACTAGATACATTATAACACTAGATACTACCAGTCATTATAACACTAGATACTACCAGTCATTATAACACTAGATACTACCAGTCATTATAACACTAGATACATTATAACACTAGATACTACCAGTCATTATAACACTAGATACTACCAGTCATTATAACACTAGATACATTATAACACTAGATACTACCAGTCATTATAACACTAGATACTACCAGTCATTATAACACTAGATACTACCAGTCATTATAACACTAGATACATTATAACACTAGATACTACCAGTCATTATAACACTAGATACTACCAGTCATTATAACACTAGATACATTATAACACTAGATACTACCAGTCATTATAACACTAGATACTACCAGTCATTATAACACTAGATACATTATAACACTAGATACTACCAGTCATTATAACACTAGATACATTATAACACTAGATACTACCAGTCATTATAACACTAGATACTACCAGTCATTATAACACTAGATACATTATAACACTAGATACTACCAGTCATTATAACACTAGATACTACCAGTCATTAGAACACTAGATACATTATAACACTAGATACTACCAGTCATTATAACACTAGATACTACCAGTCATTATAACACTAGATACTACCAGTCATTAGAACACTAGATACATTATAACACTAGATACTACCAGTCATTATAACACTAGCATACTACCAGTCATTATAACACTAGATACTGCCAGTCATTATAACACTAGATACATTATAACACAAGATACTACCAGTCATTATAACACTAGATACTACCAGTCATTATAACACTATATACATTATAACACAAGATACTACCAGTCATTATAACACTAGATACTACCAGTCATTATAACACTAGATACATTATAACACTAGATACTACCAGTCATTATAACACTAGATACTGCCAGTCATTATAACACAAGATACTACCAGTCATTATAACACTAGATACTACCAGTCATTATAACACTAGATACATTATAACACTAGATACTACCAGTCATTATAACACTAGATACTACCAGTCATTATAACACTAGATACTACCAGTCATTATAACACTAGATACTACCAGTCATTATAACACTAGATACATTATAACACTAGATACTACCAGTCATTATAACACTAGATACTACCAGTCATTATAACACAAGATACATTATAACACTAGATACTACCAGTCATTATAACACTAGATACTACCAGTCATTATAACACTAGATACTACCAGTCATTATAACACTAGATACTACCAGTCATTATAACACTAGATACTACCAGTCATTATAACACTAGATACTACCAGTCATTATAACACTAGATACTACCAGTCATTATAACACTAGATACTACCAGTCATTATAACACTAGATACATTATAACACTAGATACTACCAGTCATTATAACACTAGATACTACCAGTCATTATAACACTAGATACATTATAACACTAGATACTACCAGTCATTATAACACTAGATATCTACCAGTCATTATAACACAAGATACATTATAACACTAGATACATTATAACACTAGATACCACCAGTCATTATAACACTAGATACTACCAGTCATTATAACACTAGATACATTATAACACTAGATACTACCATTCATTATAACACTAGATACTACCAGTCATTATAACACAAGATACATTATAACACTAGATACTACCAGTCATTATAACACTAGATACTACCAGTCATTATAACACTAGATACATTATAACACTAGATACTACCAGTCATTATAACACTAGATACTACCAGTCATTAGAACACTAGAAACATTATAACACTAGATACTACCAGTCATTATAACACTAGATACTACCAGTCATTATAACACTAGATACTACCAGTCATTAGAACACGAGACACATTATAACACTAGATACTACCAGTCATTATAACACTAGATACTGCCAGTCATTATAACACTAGATACATTATAACACAAGATACTACCAGTCATTATAACACTAGATACTACCAGTCATTATAACACTATATACATTATAACACAAGATACTACCATTCATTATAACACTAGATACTACCAGTCATTATAACACTAGATACATTATAACACTAGATACTACCAGTCATTATAACACTAGATACTGCCAGTCATTATAACACAAGATACTACCAGTCATTATAACACTAGATACTACCAGTCATTATAACACTAGATACATTATAACACTAGATACTACCAGTCATTATAACACTAGAATCTACCAGTCATTATAACACAAGATACATTATAACACTAGATACATTATAACACTAGATACCACCAGTCATTATAACACAAGATACTACCAGTCATTATAACACTAGATACTACCAGTCATTTTAACACTATATACATTATAACACAAGATACTACCATTCATTATAACACTAGATACTACCAGTCGATATAACACTAGATACATTATAACACTAGATACTACCAGTCATTATAACACTAGATACTGCCAGTCATTATAACACAAGATACTACCAGTCATTAAAACACTAGATACTACCAGTCATTATAACACTAGATACATTATAACACTAGATACTACCAGTCATTATAACACTAGAATCTACCAGTCATTATAACACAAGATACATTATAACACTAGATACATTATAACACTAGATACCACCAGTCATTATAACACTAGATACTACCAGTCATTATAACACTAGATACATTATAACACTAGATACTACCAGTCATTATAACACTAGATACTACCAGTCATTATAACACAAGATACATTATAACACTAGATACTACCAGTCATTATAACACTAGATACTACCAGTCATTATAACACAAGATACATTATAACACTAGATACTACCAGTCATTATAACACTAGATACTACCAGTCATTATAACACTAGATACTACCAGTCATTATAACACTAGATACATTATAACACTAGATACTACCAGTCATTATAACACTAGATACTACCAGTCATTATAACACTAGAATCTACCAGTCATTATAACACTAAATACATTATAACACTAGATACTACCAGTCATTATAACACTAGATACTACCAGTCATTATAACACAAGATACATTATAACACTAGAATCTACCAGTCATTATAACACTAGATACATTATAACACTAGATTCTACCAGTCATTATAACACTAGATACTAGCAGTCATTATAACACTAGATACTACCAGTCATAATAACACAAGATACATTATAACACTAGATACTACCAGTCATTATAATACTAGATACATTATAACACTAGATACTACCAGTCATTATAACACTAGATACTACCAGTCATTATAACACTAGATACTACCAGTCATTAGAACACTAGAAACATTATAACACTAGATACTACCAGTCATTATAACACTAGATGCTACCAGTCATTATAACACTTGATACTACCAGTCATTAGAACACGAGACACATTATAACACTAGATACTACCAGTCATTATAACACTAGATACTGCCAGTCATTATAACACTAGATACATTATAACACAAGATACTACCAGTCATTATAACACTAGATACTACCAGTCATTATAACACTATATACATTATAACACAAGATACTACCATTCATTATAACACTAGATACTACCAGTCATTATAACACTAGATACATTATAACACTAGATACTACCAGTCATTATAACACTAGATACTGCCAGTCATTATAACACAAGATACTACCATTCATTATAACACTAGATACTACCAGTCATTATAACACTAGATACATTATAACACTAGATACTACCAGTCATTATAACACTAGATACTGCCAGTCATTATAACACAAGATACTACCATTCATTATAACACTAGATACTACCAGTCATTATAACACTAGATACATTATAACACTAGATACTACCAGTCATTATAACACTAGAATCTACCAGTCATTATAACACAAGATACATTATAACACTAGATACATTATAACACTAGATACTACCAGTCATTATAACACTAGATACTACCAGTCATTATAACACAAGATACATTATAACACTAGATACTACCAGTCATTATAACACTAGATACTACCAGTCATTATAACACTAGATACTACCAGTCATTATAACACTAGATACATTATAACACTAGATACTACCAGTCATTATAACACTAGATACTACCAGTAATTATAACACAAGATACATTATAACACTAGAATCTACCAGTCATTATAACACTAGATAAATTATAACACTAGATTCTACCAGTCATTATAACACTAGATACTACCAGTCATTATAACACTAGATACTACCAGTCATAATAACACAAGATACATTATAACACTAGATACTACCAGTCATTATAATATTAGATACATTATAACACTAGATACTACCAGTCATTATAACACTAGAATCTACCAGTCATTATAACACTCGATACATTATAACACTAGATACTACCAGTCATTATAACACTAGATACTACCAGTCATTATAACACAAGATACATTATAACACTAGAATCTACAAGTCATTATAACACTATATACATTATAACACTAGATTCTACCAGTCATTATAACACTAGATACTACCAGTCATTATAACACTAGATACTACCAGTCATAACAACACAAGATACATTATAACACTAGATACTACCAGTCATTATAATACTAGATACATTATAACACTAGATACTACCAGTCATTATAACACTAGATACTACCAGTCATTATAACACTAGATACTACCAGTCATTAGAACACTAGATACATTATAACACAAGATACTACCAGTCATTATAACACTAGATACTACCAGTCATTATAACACTAGATACTACCAGTCATTAGAACACGAGATACATTATAACACTAGATACTACCAGTCATTATAACACTAGATACTGCCAGTCATTATAACACTAGATACATTATAACACTAGATACTACCAGTCATTATAACACTAGATACTGCCAATCATTATAACACAAGATACTACCAGTCATTATAACACTAGATACTACCAGTCATTATAACACTAGATACATTATAACACCAGATACTACCAGTCATTATAACACTAGAATCTACCAGTCATTATAACACAAGATACATTATAACACTAGATACATTATAACACTAGATACCACCAGTCATTATAACACAAGATACTACCAGTCATTATAACACTAGATACTACCAGTCATTATAACACTATATACATTATAACACAAGATACTACCATTCATTATAACACTAGATACTACCAGTCGATATAACACTAGATACATTATAACACTAGATACTACAAGTCATTATAACACTAGATGCTGCCAGTCATTATAACACAAGATACTACCAGTCATTATAACACTAGATACTACCAGTCATTATAACACTAGATACATTATAACACTAGATACTACCAGTCATTATAACACTAGAATCTACCAGTCATTATAACACTAGATACATTATAACACTAGATACTACCATTCATTTTAACACTAGATACTACCAGTCATTATAACACAAGATACATTATAACACTAGATACTACCAGTCATTATAACACTAGATACTACCAGTCATTATAACACAAGATACATTATAACACTAGATACTACCAGTCATTATAACACTAGATACTACCAGTCATTATAACACTAGATACTACCAGTCATTATAACACTAGATACATTATAACACTAGATACTACCAGTCATTATAACACTAGATACTACCAGTCATTATAACACTAGAATCTACCAGTCATTATAACACTAAATACATTATAACACTAGATACTACCAGTCATTATAACACTAGATACTACCAGTCATTATAACACAAGATACATTATAACACTAGAATCTACCAGTCATTATAACACTAGATACATTATAACACTAGATTCTACCAGTCATTATAACACTAGATACTAGCAGTCATTATAACACTAGATACTACCAGTCATAATAACACAAGATACATTATAACACTAGATACTACCAGTCATTATAATACTAGATACATTATAACACTAGATACTACCAGTCATTATAACACTAGATACTACCAGTCATTATAACACTAGATACTACCAGTCATTAGAACACTAGAAACATTATAACACTAGATACTACCAGTCATTATAACACTAGATACTACCAGTCATTATAACACTAGATACTACCAGTCATTAGAAAACGAGACACATTATAACACTAGATACTACCAGTCATTATAACACTAGATACTGCCAGTCATTATAACACTAGATACATTATAACACAAGACACTACCAGTCATTATAACACTAGATACTACCAGTCATTATAACACTATATACATTATAACACAAGATACTACCATTCATTATAACACTAGATACTACCAGTCATTATAACACTAGATACATTATAACACTAGATACTACCAGTCATTATAACACTAGAATCTACCAGTCATTATAACACAAGATACATTATAACACTAGATACATTATAACACTAGATACTACCAGTCATTATAACACTAGATACTACCAGTCATTATAACACAAGATACATTATAACACTAGATACTACCAGTCATTATAACACTAGATACTACCAGTCATTATAACACTAGATACTACCAGTCATTATAACACTAGATACATTATAACACTAGATACAACCAGTCATTATAACACTAGATACTACCAGTCATTATAACACTATAATCTACCAGTCATTATAACACAAGATACATTATAACACTAGATACTACCAGTCATTATAACACTAGATACTACCAGTCATTATAACACTAGATACTACCAGTCATTATAACACTAGATACATTATAACACTACATACTACCAGTCATTATAACACTAGATACTACCAGTCATTATAACACAAGATACATTATAACACTAGAATCTACCAGTCATTATAACACTAGATACATTATAACACTAGATTCTACCAGTCATTATAACACTAGATACTACCAGTCATTATAACACTAGATACTACCAGTCATAATAACACAAGATACATTATAACACTAGATACTACCAGTCATTATAATATTAGATACATTATAACACTAGATATCACCAGTCATTATAACACTAGATACATTATAACACTAGATACTACCAGTCATTATAACACTAGATACTACCAGTCATTATAACACAAGATACATTATAACACTAGATACTACCAGTCATTATAACACTAGATACTACCAGTCATTATAACACTAGATACTACCAGTCATTATAACACTAGATACATTATAACACTAGATACAACCAGTCATTATAACACTAGATACTACCAGTCATTATAACACTAGAATCTACCAGTCATTATAACACAAGATACATTATAACACTAGATACTACCAGTCATTATAACACTAGATACTACCAGTCATTATAACACTAGATACTACCAGTCATTATAACACTAGATACATTATAACACTAGATACTACCAGTCATTATAACACAAGATACATTATAACACTAGAATCTACCAGTCATTATAACACTAGATACATTATAACACTAGATTCTACCAGTCATTATAACACTAGATACTACCAGTCATTATAACACTAGATACTACCAGTCATAATAACACAAGATACATTATAACACTAGATACTACCAGTCATTATAATATTAGATACATTATAACACTAGATATCACCAGTCATTATAACACTAGATACATTATAACACTAGATACTACCAGTCATTATAACACTAGATACATTATAACACTAGATACTACCAGTCATTATAATACTAGATACATTATAACACTAGATATCACCAGTCATTATAACACTAGATACATTATAACACTAGATACTACCAGTCATTATAACACTAGATACTACAAGTCATTATAACACTAGATACTACCAGTCATTATAACACTAGATACTACCAGTCATTATAACACTAGATACTACCAGTCATTATAACACTAGATACTACCAGTCATTAGAACACGAGATACATTATAACACTAGATACTACCAGTCATTATAACACTAGATACTGCCAGTCATTATAACACTAGATACATTATAACACAAGATACTACCAGTCATTATAACACTAGATACTACCAGTCATTATAACACTAGAATCTACCAGTCATTATAACACTAGATACATTATAACACTAGATACTACCATTCATTTTAACACTAGATACTACCAGTCATTATAACACAAGATACATTATAACACTAGATACTACCAGTCATTATAACACTAGATACTACCAGTCATTATAACACAAGATACATTATAACACTAGATACTACCAGTCATTATAACACTAGATACTACCAGTCATTATAACACTAGATACTACCAGTCATTATAACACTAGATACATTATAACACTAGATACTACCAGTCATTATAACACTAGATACTACCAGTCATTATAACACTAGAATCTACCAGTCATTATAACACTAAATACATTATAACACTAGATACTACCAGTCATTATAACACTAGATACTACCAGTCATTATAACACAAGATACATTATAACACTAGAATCTACCAGTCATTATAACACTAGATACATTATAACACTAGATTCTACCAGTCATTATAACACTAGATACTAGCAGTCATTATAACACTAGATACTACCAGTCATAATAACACAAGATACATTATAACACTAGATACTACCAGTCATTATAATACTAGATACATTATAACACTAGATACTACCAGTCATTATAACACTAGATACTACCAGTCATTATAACACTAGATACTACCAGTCATTAGAACACTAGAAACATTATAACACTAGATACTACCAGTCATTATAACACTAGATACTACCAGTCATTATAACACTAGATACTACCAGTCATTAGAAAACGAGACACATTATAACACTAGATACTACCAGTCATTATAACACTAGATACTGCCAGTCATTATAACACTAGATACATTATAACACAAGACACTACCAGTCATTATAACACTAGATACTACCAGTCATTATAACACTATATACATTATAACACAAGATACTACCATTCATTATAACACTAGATACTACCAGTCATTATAACACTAGATACATTATAACACTAGATACTACCAGTCATTATAACACTAGAATCTACCAGTCATTATAACACAAGATACATTATAACACTAGATACATTATAACACTAGATACTACCAGTCATTATAACACTAGATACTACCAGTCATTATAACACAAGATACATTATAACACTAGATACTACCAGTCATTATAACACTAGATACTACCAGTCATTATAACACTAGATACTACCAGTCATTATAACACTAGATACATTATAACACTAGATACAACCAGTCATTATAACACTAGATACTACCAGTCATTATAACACTATAATCTACCAGTCATTATAACACAAGATACATTATAACACTAGATACTACCAGTCATTATAACACTAGATACTACCAGTCATTATAACACTAGATACTACCAGTCATTATAACACTAGATACATTATAACACTACATACTACCAGTCATTATAACACTAGATACTACCAGTCATTATAACACAAGATACATTATAACACTAGAATCTACCAGTCATTATAACACTAGATACATTATAACACTAGATTCTACCAGTCATTATAACACTAGATACTACCAGTCATTATAACACTAGATACTACCAGTCATAATAACACAAGATACATTATAACACTAGATACTACCAGTCATTATAATATTAGATACATTATAACACTAGATATCACCAGTCATTATAACACTAGATACATTATAACACTAGATACTACCAGTCATTATAACACTAGATACTACCAGTCATTATAACACAAGATACATTATAACACTAGATACTACCAGTCATTATAACACTAGATACTACCAGTCATTATAACACTAGATACTACCAGTCATTATAACACTAGATACATTATAACACTAGATACAACCAGTCATTATAACACTAGATACTACCAGTCATTATAACACTAGAATCTACCAGTCATTATAACACAAGATACATTATAACACTAGATACTACCAGTCATTATAACACTAGATACTACCAGTCATTATAACACTAGATACTACCAGTCATTATAACACTAGATACATTATAACACTAGATACTACCAGTCATTATAACACAAGATACATTATAACACTAGAATCTACCAGTCATTATAACACTAGATACATTATAACACTAGATTCTACCAGTCATTATAACACTAGATACTACCAGTCATTATAACACTAGATACTACCAGTCATAATAACACAAGATACATTATAACACTAGATACTACCAGTCATTATAATATTAGATACATTATAACACTAGATATCACCAGTCATTATAACACTAGATACATTATAACACTAGATACTACCAGTCATTATAACACTAGATACATTATAACACTAGATACTACCAGTCATTATAATACTAGATACATTATAACACTAGATATCACCAGTCATTATAACACTAGATACATTATAACACTAGATACTACCAGTCATTATAACACTAGATACTACAAGTCATTATAACACTAGATACTACCAGTCATTATAACACTAGATACTACCAGTCATTATAACACTAGATACTACCAGTCATTATAACACTAGATACTACCAGTCATTAGAACACGAGATACATTATAACACTAGATACTACCAGTCATTATAACACTAGATACTGCCAGTCATTATAACACTAGATACATTATAACACAAGATACTACCAGTCATTATAACACTAGATACTACCAGTCATTATAACACTATATACATTATAACACTAGATACTACCATTCATTATAACACTAGATACTACCAGTCATTATAACACTAGATACATTGTAACACTAGATACTACCAGTCATTATAACACTAGATACTGCCAGTCATTATAACACAAGATACTACCAGTCATTATAACACTAGATACTACCAGTCATTATAACACTAGATACATTATAACACTAGATACTACCAGTCATTATAACACTAGAATCTACCAGTCATTATAACACTAGATACTACCAGTCATTATAACACTAGATACATTATAACACAAGATACAACCAGTTATTATAACACTAGATACTACCAGTCATTAGAACACTAGATACATTATAACACTAGATACTACCAGTCATTATAACACTAGATACTACCAGTCATTATAACACTAGATACTTCCAGTCATTATAACACTAGATACTACCAGTCATTAGAACACTAGATACATTATAACACTAGATACTACCAGTCATTATAACACTAGATACTACCAGTCATTAGAACACTAGATACTACCAGTCATTATAACGCTATATACATTATAACACAAGATACTACCAGTCATTATAACACTAGATACTGCCAGTCATTATAACACTAGATACATTATAACACAAGATACTACCAGTCATTTTAACACTAGATACTACCAGTCATTATAACACTAGATACATTATAACACTAGATACTACCAGTCATTATAACACTAGATACTGCCAGTCATTATAACACTAGATACATTATAACACTAGATACTACCAGTCATTAGAACACTAGAATCTACCAGTCATTATAACACAAGATACATTATAACACTAGATACATTATAACACTAGATACCACCAGTCATTATAACACTAGATACTACCACTCATTATAACACTAGATACATTATAACACTAGATACTACCATTCATTATAACAATTGATACTACCAGTCTTTATAACACAAGATACATTATAACACTAGATACTACCAGTCATTATAACACTAGATACTACCAGTCATTATAACACAAGATACATTATAACACTAGATACTACCAGTCATTATAACACTAGATACATTATAACACTAGATACTACCAGTCATTATAACACTAGATACTACCATTCATTATAACACTAGAATCTACCAGTCATTATAACACTAGATACATTATAACACTAGATACTACCAGTCATTATAACACTAGATACTACCAGTCATTATAACACAAGATACATTATAACACTAGAATCTACCAGTCATTATAACACTAGATACATTATAACACTAGATTCTACCAGTCATTATAACACTAGATACTAGCAGTCATTATAACACTAGATACTACCAGTCATAATAACACAAGATACATTATAACACTAGATACTACCAGTCATTATAATACTAGATACATTATAACACTAGATATCACCAGTCATTATAACACTAGATACATTATAACACTAGATACTACCAGTCATTATAACACTAGATACTACCAGTCATTATAACACTAGATACTACCAGTCATTATAACACTAGATACTACCAGTCATTATAACACTAGATACTACCAGTCATTATAACACAAGATACATTATAACACTAGAATCTACCAGTCATTATAATACTAGATACATTATAACACTAGATATCACCAGTCATTATAACACTAGATACTACCAGTCATTATAACACTAGATTCTACCAGTCATTATAACACTAGATACTACCAGTCATACTAACACAAGATACATTATAACACTAGATACTACCAGTCATTATAATACTAGATACATTATAACACTAGATACTACCAGTCATTATAACACTAGATACTACCAGTCATTATAACACTAGATACTACCAGTCATTAGAACACTAGAAACATTATAACACTAGATACTACCAGTCATTATAACACTAGATACTACCAGTCATTATAACACTAGATACTACCAGTCATTAGAACACGAGATACATTATAACACTAGATACTACTAGTCATTATAACACTAGATACTGCCAGTCATTATAACACTAGATACATTGTAACACAAGATACTACCAGTCATTATAACACTAGATACTACCAGTCATTATAACACTATATACATTATAACACAAGATACTACCATTCATTATAACACTAGATACTACCAGTCATTATAACACTAGATACATTATAACACTAGATACTACCAGTCATTATAACACTAGATACTGCCAGTCATTATAACACAAGATACTACCATTCATTATAACACTAGAATCTACCAGTCATTATAACACTAGATACATTATAACACTAGATACTACCAGTCATTATAACACTAGATACTACCAGTCCTTATAACACAAGATACATTATAACACTAGATTCTACCATTCATTATAACACTAGAATCTACCAGTCATTATAACACTAGATACATTATAACACTAGATACTACCAGTCATTATAACACTAGATACTGCCAGTCATTATAACACAAGATACTACCATTCATTATAACACTAGAATCTACCAGTCATTATAACACTAGATACATTATAACACTAGATACTACCAGTCATTATAACACTAGATACTACCAGTCCTTATAACACAAGATACATTATAACACTAGATTCTACCAGTCATTATAACACTAGATACTAGCAGTCATTATAACACTAGATACTACCAGTCATAATAACACAAGATACATTATAACACTAGATACTACCAGTCATTATAATACTAGATACATTATAACACTAGATATCACCAGTCATTATAACACTAGATACATTATAACACTAGATACTACCAGTCATTATAACACTAGATACTACCAGTCATTATAACACTAGATACTACCAGTCATTATAACACTAGATACTACCAGTCATTATAACACTAGATACTACCAGTCATTATAACACTAGATACTACCAGTCATTATAACACAAGATACATTATAACACTAAATTCTACCAGTCATTATAACACTAGATACTACCAGTCATTATAACACTAGATACTACCAGTCATAATAACACAAGATACATTATAACACTAGATACTACCAGTCATTATAATATTAGATACATTATAACACTAGATATCACCAGTCATTATAACACTAGATACATTATAACACTAGATACTACCAGTCATTATAACACTAGATACTACCAGTCATTATAACACTAGATACTACCAGTCATTAGAACACGAGATACATTATAACACTAGATACTACCAGTCATTATAACACTAGATACTGCCAGTCATTATAACACTAGATACATTATAACACAAGATACTACCAGTCATTATAACACTAGATACTACCAGTCATTATAACACTATGGATATTATAACACTAGATACTACCATTCATTATAACACTAGATACTACCAGTCATTATAACACTAGATACATTGTAACACTAGATACTACCAGTCATTATAACACTAGATACTGCCAGTCATTATAACACAAGATACTACCAGTCATTATAACACTAGATACTACCAGTCATTATAACACTAGATACATTATAACACTAGATACTACCAGTCATTATAACACTAGAATCTAACAGTCATTATAACACTAGATACTACCAGTCATTATAACACTAGATACATTATAACACAAGATACAACCAGTCATTATAACACTAGATACTACCAGTCATTAGAACACTAGATACATTATAACACTAGATACTACCAGTCATTATAACACTAGATACTACCAGTCATTATAACACTAGATACTACCAGTCATTATAACACTAGATACTACCAGTCATTAGAACACTAGATACATTATAACACTAGATACTACCAGTCATTATAACACTAGATACTACCAGTCATTAGAACACTAGATACTACCAGTCATTATAACGCTATATACATTATAACACAAGATAATACCAGTCATTATAACACTAGATACTACCAGTCCTTATAACACAAGATACATTATAACACTAGATTCTACCAGTCATTATAACACTAGATACTAGCAGTCATTATAACACTAGATACTACCAGTCATAATAACACAAGATACATTATAACACTAGATACTACCAGTCATTATAATACTAGATACATTATAACACTAGATATCACCAGTCATTATAACACTAGATACATTATAACACTAGATACTACCAGTCATTATAACACTAGATACTACCAGTCATTATAACACTAGATACTACCAGTCATTATAACACTAGATACTACCAGTCATTATAACACTAGATACTACCAGTCATTATAACACAAGATACATTATAACACTAAATTCTACCAGTCATTATAACACTAGATACTACCAGTCATTATAACACTAGATACTACCAGTCATAATAACACAAGATACATTATAACACTAGATACTACCAGTCATTATAATATTAGATACATTATAACACTAGATATCACCAGTCATTATAACACTAGATACATTATAACACTAGATACTACCAGTCATTATAACACTACATACATTATAACACTAGATACTACCAGTCATTATAATACTAGATACATTATAACACTAGATATCACCAGTCATTATAACACTAGATACATTATAACACTAGATACTACCAGTCATTATAACACTAGATACTACCAGTCATTATAACACTAGATACTACCAGTCATTAGAACACGAGATACATTATAACACAAGATACTACCAGTCATTATAACACTAGATACTACCAGTCATTATAACACTATGGATATTATAACACTAGATACTACCATTCATTATAACACTAGATACTACCAGTCATTATAACACTAGATACATTGTAACACTAGATACTACCAGTCATTATAACACTAGATACTGCCAGTCATTATAACACAAGATACTACCAGTCATTATAACACTAGATACTACCAGTCATTATAACACTAGATACATTATAACACTAGATACTACCAGTCATTATAACACTAGAATCTAACAGTCATTATAACACTAGATACTACCAGTCATTATAACACTAGATACATTATAACACAAGATACAACCAGTCATTATAACACTAGATACTACCAGTCATTAGAACACTAGATACATTATAACACTAGATACTACCAGTCATTATAACACTAGATACTACCAGTCATTATAACACTAGATACTACCAGTCATTATAACACTAGATACTACCAGTCATTAGAACACTAGATACATTATAACACTAGATACTACCAGTCATTATAACACTAGATACTACCAGTCATTAGAACACTAGATACTACCAGTCATTATAACGCTATATACATTATAACACAAGATAATACCAGTCATTATAACACTAGATACTACCAGTCATTAGAACACTAGATACTACCAGTCATTATAACGCTATATACATTATAACACAAGATACTACCAGTCATTATAACACTAGATACTGCCAGTCATTATAACACTAGATACATTATAACACAAGATACTACCAGTCATTATAACACTAGATACTACCAGTCATTATAACACTAGATACATTATAACACTAGATACTACCAGTCATTATAACACTAGATACTGCCAGTCATTATAACACTAGATACATTATAACACTAGATACTACCAGTCATTATAACACTAGAATCTACCAGTCATTATAACACAAGATACATTATAACACTAGATACATTATAACACTAGATACCACCAGTCATTATAACACTAGATACTACCACTCATTATAACACTAGATACATTATAACACTAGATACTACCATTCATTATAACACTAGATACTACCAGTCTTTATAACACAAGATACATTATAACACTAGATACTACCAGTCATTATAACACTAGATACTACCAGTCATTATAACACTAGATACTACCAGTCATTATAACACAAGATACATTATAACACTAAATTCTACCAGTCATTATAACACTAGATACTACCAGTCATTATAACACTAGATACTACCAGTCATAATAACACAAGATACATTATAACACTAGATACTACCAGTCATTATAATATTAGATACATTATAACACTAGATATCACCAGTCATTATAACACTAGATACATTATAACACTAGATACTACCAGTCATTATAACACTACATACATTATAACACTAGATACTACCAGTCATTATAATACTAGATACATTATAACACTAGATATCACCAGTCATTATAACACTAGATACATTATAACACTAGATACTACCAGTCATTATAACACTAGATACTACCAGTCATTATAACACTAGATACTACCAGTCATTAGAACACGAGATACATTATAACACAAGATACTACCAGTCATTATAACACTAGATACTACCAGTCATTATAACACTATGGATATTATAACACTAGATACTACCATTCATTATAACACTAGATACTACCAGTCATTATAACACTAGATACATTGTAACACTAGATACTACCAGTCATTATAACACTAGATACTGCCAGTCATTATAACACAAGATACTACCAGTCATTATAACACTAGATACTACCAGTCATTATAACACTAGATACATTATAACACTAGATACTACCAGTCATTATAACACTAGAATCTAACAGTCATTATAACACTAGATACTACCAGTCATTATAACACTAGATACATTATAACACAAGATACAACCAGTCATTATAACACTAGATACTACCAGTCATTAGAACACTAGATACATTATAACACTAGATACTACCAGTCATTATAACACTAGATACTACCAGTCATTATAACACTAGATACTACCAGTCATTATAACACTAGATACTACCAGTCATTAGAACACTAGATACATTATAACACTAGATACTACCAGTCATTATAACACTAGATACTACCAGTCATTAGAACACTAGATACTACCAGTCATTATAACGCTATATACATTATAACACAAGATAATACCAGTCATTATAACACTAGATACTACCAGTCATTAGAACACTAGATACTACCAGTCATTATAACGCTATATACATTATAACACAAGATACTACCAGTCATTATAACACTAGATACTGCCAGTCATTATAACACTAGATACATTATAACACAAGATACTACCAGTCATTATAACACTAGATACTACCAGTCATTATAACACTAGATACATTATAACACTAGATACTACCAGTCATTATAACACTAGATACTGCCAGTCATTATAACACTAGATACATTATAACACTAGATACTACCAGTCATTATAACACTAGAATCTACCAGTCATTATAACACAAGATACATTATAACACTAGATACATTATAACACTAGATACCACCAGTCATTATAACACTAGATACTACCACTCATTATAACACTAGATACATTATAACACTAGATACTACCATTCATTATAACACTAGATACTACCAGTCTTTATAACACAAGATACATTATAACACTAGATACTACCAGTCATTATAACACTAGATACTACCAGTCATTATAACACAAGATACATTATAACACTAGATACTACCAGTCATTATAACACTAGATACATTATAACACTAGATACTACCAGTCATTATAACACTAGATACTACCATTCATTATAACACTAGAATCTACCAGTCATTATAACACTAGATACATTATAACACTAGATACTACCAGTCATTATAACACTAGATACTACCAGTCATTATAACACAAGATACATTATAACACTAGAATCTACCAGTCATTATAACACTAGATACATTATAACACTAGATTCTACCAGTCATTATAACACTAGATACTAGCAGTCATTATAACACTAGATACTACCAGTCATAATAACACAAGATACATTATAACACTAGATACTACCAGTCATTATAATACTAGATACATTATAACACTAGATATCACCAGTCATTATAACACTAGATACATTATAACACTAGATACTACCAGTCATTATAACACTAGATACTACCAGTCATTATAACACTAGATACTACCAGTCATTATAACACTAGATACTACCAGTCATTATAACACAAGATACATTATAACACTAGAATCTACCAGTCATTATAATACTAGATACATTATAACACTAGATATCACCAGTCATTATAACACTAGATACTACCAGTCATTATAACACTAGATTCTACCAGTCATTATAACACTAGATACTACCAGTCATACTAACACAAGATACATTATAACACTAGATACTACCAGTCATTATAATACTAGATACATTATAACACTAGATACTACCAGTCATTATAACACTAGATACTACCAGTCATTATAACACTAGATACTACCAGTCATTAGAACACTAGAAACATTATAACACTAGATACTACCAGTCATTATAACACTAGATACTACCAGTCATTATAACACTAGATACTACCAGTCATTAGAACACGAGATACATTATAACACTAGATACTACCAGTCATTATAACACTAGATACTGCCAGTCATTATAACACTAGATACATTATAACACAAGATACTACCAGTCATTATAACACTAGATACTACCAGTCATTATAACACTATATACATTATAACACAAGATACTACCATTCATTATAACACTAGATACTACCAGTCATTATAACACTAGATACATTATAACACTAGATACTACCAGTCATTATAACACTAGATACTGCCAGTCATTATAACACAAGATACTACCATTCATTATAACACTAGAATCTACCAGTCATTATAACACTAGATACATTATAACACTAGATACTACCAGTCATTATAACACTAGATACTACCAGTCCTTATAACACAAGATACATTATAACACTAGATTCTACCATTCATTATAACACTAGAATCTACCAGTCATTATAACACTAGATACATTATAACACTAGATACTACCAGTCATTATAACACTAGATACTGCCAGTCATTATAACACAAGATACTACCATTCATTATAACACTAGAATCTACCAGTCATTATAACACTAGATACATTATAACACTAGATACTACCAGTCATTATAACACTAGATACTACCAGTCCTTATAACACAAGATACATTATAACACTAGATTCTACCAGTCATTATAACACTAGATACTAGCAGTCATTATAACACTAGATACTACCAGTCATAATAACACAAGATACATTATAACACTAGATACTACCAGTCATTATAATACTAGATACATTATAACACTAGATATCACCAGTCATTATAACACTAGATACATTATAACACTAGATACTACCAGTCATTATAACACTAGATACTACCAGTCATTATAACACTAGATACTACCAGTCATTATAACACTAGATACTACCAGTCATTATAACACTAGATACTACCAGTCATTATAACACTAGATACTACCAGTCATTATAACACAAGATACATTATAACACTAAATTCTACCAGTCATTATAACACTAGATACTACCAGTCATTATAACACTAGATACTACCAGTCATAATAACACAAGATACATTATAACACTAGATACTACCAGTCATTATAATATTAGATACATTATAACACTAGATATCACCAGTCATTATAACACTAGATACATTATAACACTAGATACTACCAGTCATTATAACACTAGATACTACCAGTCATTATAACACTAGATACTACCAGTCATTAGAACACGAGATACATTATAACACTAGATACTACCAGTCATTATAACACTAGATACTGCCAGTCATTATAACACTAGATACATTATAACACAAGATACTACCAGTCATTATAACACTAGATACTACCAGTCATTATAACACTATGGATATTATAACACTAGATACTACCATTCATTATAACACTAGATACTACCAGTCATTATAACACTAGATACATTGTAACACTAGATACTACCAGTCATTATAACACTAGATACTGCCAGTCATTATAACACAAGATACTACCAGTCATTATAACACTAGATACTACCAGTCATTATAACACTAGATACATTATAACACTAGATACTACCAGTCATTATAACACTAGAATCTAACAGTCATTATAACACTAGATACTACCAGTCATTATAACACTAGATACATTATAACACAAGATACAACCAGTCATTATAACACTAGATACTACCAGTCATTAGAACACTAGATACATTATAACACTAGATACTACCAGTCATTATAACACTAGATACTACCAGTCATTATAACACTAGATACTACCAGTCATTATAACACTAGATACTACCAGTCATTAGAACACTAGATACATTATAACACTAGATACTACCAGTCATTATAACACTAGATACTACCAGTCATTAGAACACTAGATACTACCAGTCATTATAACGCTATATACATTATAACACAAGATAATACCAGTCATTATAACACTAGATACTACCAGTCCTTATAACACAAGATACATTATAACACTAGATTCTACCAGTCATTATAACACTAGATACTAGCAGTCATTATAACACTAGATACTACCAGTCATAATAACACAAGATACATTATAACACTAGATACTACCAGTCATTATAATACTAGATACATTATAACACTAGATATCACCAGTCATTATAACACTAGATACATTATAACACTAGATACTACCAGTCATTATAACACTAGATACTACCAGTCATTATAACACTAGATACTACCAGTCATTATAACACTAGATACTACCAGTCATTATAACACTAGATACTACCAGTCATTATAACACAAGATACATTATAACACTAAATTCTACCAGTCATTATAACACTAGATACTACCAGTCATTATAACACTAGATACTACCAGTCATAATAACACAAGATACATTATAACACTAGATACTACCAGTCATTATAATATTAGATACATTATAACACTAGATATCACCAGTCATTATAACACTAGATACATTATAACACTAGATACTACCAGTCATTATAACACTACATACATTATAACACTAGATACTACCAGTCATTATAATACTAGATACATTATAACACTAGATATCACCAGTCATTATAACACTAGATACATTATAACACTAGATACTACCAGTCATTATAACACTAGATACTACCAGTCATTATAACACTAGATACTACCAGTCATTAGAACACGAGATACATTATAACACAAGATACTACCAGTCATTATAACACTAGATACTACCAGTCATTATAACACTATGGATATTATAACACTAGATACTACCATTCATTATAACACTAGATACTACCAGTCATTATAACACTAGATACATTGTAACACTAGATACTACCAGTCATTATAACACTAGATACTGCCAGTCATTATAACACAAGATACTACCAGTCATTATAACACTAGATACTACCAGTCATTATAACACTAGATACATTATAACACTAGATACTACCAGTCATTATAACACTAGAATCTAACAGTCATTATAACACTAGATACTACCAGTCATTATAACACTAGATACATTATAACACAAGATACAACCAGTCATTATAACACTAGATACTACCAGTCATTAGAACACTAGATACATTATAACACTAGATACTACCAGTCATTATAACACTAGATACTACCAGTCATTATAACACTAGATACTACCAGTCATTATAACACTAGATACTACCAGTCATTAGAACACTAGATACATTATAACACTAGATACTACCAGTCATTATAACACTAGATACTACCAGTCATTAGAACACTAGATACTACCAGTCATTATAACGCTATATACATTATAACACAAGATAATACCAGTCATTATAACACTAGATACTACCAGTCATTAGAACACTAGATACTACCAGTCATTATAACGCTATATACATTATAACACAAGATACTACCAGTCATTATAACACTAGATACTGCCAGTCATTATAACACTAGATACATTATAACACAAGATACTACCAGTCATTATAACACTAGATACTACCAGTCATTATAACACTAGATACATTATAACACTAGATACTACCAGTCATTATAACACTAGATACTGCCAGTCATTATAACACTAGATACATTATAACACTAGATACTACCAGTCATTATAACACTAGAATCTACCAGTCATTATAACACAAGATACATTATAACACTAGATACATTATAACACTAGATACCACCAGTCATTATAACACTAGATACTACCACTCATTATAACACTAGATACATTATAACACTAGATACTACCATTCATTATAACACTAGATACTACCAGTCTTTATAACACAAGATACATTATAACACTAGATACTACCAGTCATTATAACACTAGATACTACCAGTCATTATAACACTAGATACTACCAGTCATTATAACACAAGATACATTATAACACTAAATTCTACCAGTCATTATAACACTAGATACTACCAGTCATTATAACACTAGATACTACCAGTCATAATAACACAAGATACATTATAACACTAGATACTACCAGTAATTATAATATTAGATACATTATAACACTAGATATCACCAGTCATTATAACACTAGATACATTATAACACTAGATACTACCAGTCATTATAACACTACATACATTATAACACTAGATACTACCAGTCATTATAATACTAGATACATTATAACACTAGATATCACCAGTCATTATAACACTAGATACATTATAACACTAGATACTACCAGTCATTATAACACTAGATACTACCAGTCATTATAACACTAGATACTACCAGTCATTAGAACACGAGATACATTATAACACAAGATACTACCAGTCATTATAACACTAGATACTACCAGTCATTATAACACTATGGATATTATAACACTAGATACTACCATTCATTATAACACTAGATACTACCAGTCATTATAACACTAGATACATTGTAACACTAGATACTACCAGTCATTATAACACTAGATACTGCCAGTCATTATAACACAAGATACTACCAGTCATTATAACACTAGATACTACCAGTCATTATAACACTAGATACATTATAACACTAGATACTACCAGTCATTATAACACTAGAATCTAACAGTCATTATAACACTAGATACTACCAGTCATTATAACACTAGATACATTATAACACAAGATACAACCAGTCATTATAACACTAGATACTACCAGTCATTAGAACACTAGATACATTATAACACTAGATACTACCAGTCATTATAACACTAGATACTACCAGTCATTATAACACTAGATACTACCAGTCATTATAACACTAGATACTACCAGTCATTAGAACACTAGATACATTATAACACTAGATACTACCAGTCATTATAACACTAGATACTACCAGTCATTAGAACACTAGATACTACCAGTCATTATAACGCTATATACATTATAACACAAGATAATACCAGTCATTATAACACTAGATACTACCAGTCATTAGAACACTAGATACTACCAGTCATTATAACGCTATATACATTATAACACAAGATACTACCAGTCATTATAACACTAGATACTGCCAGTCATTATAACACTAGATACATTATAACACAAGATACTACCAGTCATTATAACACTAGATACTACCAGTCATTATAACACTAGATACATTATAACACTAGATACTACCAGTCATTATAACACTAGATACTGCCAGTCATTATAACACTAGATACATTATAACACTAGATACTACCAGTCATTATAACACTAGAATCTACCAGTCATTATAACACAAGATACATTATAACACTAGATACATTATAACACTAGATACCACCAGTCATTATAACACTAGATACTACCACTCATTATAACACTAGATACATTATAACACTAGATACTACCATTCATTATAACACTAGATACTACCAGTCTTTATAACACAAGATACATTATAACACTAGATACTACCAGTCATTATAACACTAGATACTACCAGTCATTATAACACAAGATACATTATAACACTAGATACTACCAGTCATTATAACACTAGATACATTATAACACTAGATACTACCAGTCATTATAACACTAGATACTACCATTCATTATAACACTAGAATCTACCAGTCATTATAACACTAGATACATTATAACACTAGATACTACCAGTCATTATAACACTAGATACTACCAGTCATTATAACACAAGATACATTATAACACTAGAATCTACCAGTCATTATAACACTAGATACATTATAACACTAGATTCTACCAGTCATTATAACACTAGATACTAGCAGTCATTATAACACTAGATACTACCAGTCATAATAACACAAGATACATTATAACACTAGATACTACCAGTCATTATAATACTAGATACATTATAACACTAGATATCACCAGTCATTATAACACTAGATACATTATAACACTAGATACTACCAGTCATTATAACACTAGATACTACCAGTCATTATAACACTAGATACTACCAGTCATTATAACACTAGATACTACCAGTCATTATAACACAAGATACATTATAACACTAGAATCTACCAGTCATTATAATACTAGATACATTATAACACTAGATATCACCAGTCATTATAACACTAGATACTACCAGTCATTATAACACTAGATTCTACCAGTCATTATAACACTAGATACTACCAGTCATACTAACACAAGATACATTATAACACTAGATACTACCAGTCATTATAATACTAGATACATTATAACACTAGATACTACCAGTCATTATAACACTAGATACTACCAGTCATTATAACACTAGATACTACCAGTCATTAGAACACTAGAAACATTATAACACTAGATACTACCAGTCATTATAACACTAGATACTACCAGTCATTATAACACTAGATACTACCAGTCATTAGAACACGAGATACATTATAACACTAGATACTACCAGTCATTATAACACTAGATACTGCCAGTCATTATAACACTAGATACATTATAACACAAGATACTACCAGTCATTATAACACTAGATACTACCAGTCATTATAACACTATATACATTATAACACAAGATACTACCATTCATTATAACACTAGATACTACCAGTCATTATAACACTAGATACATTATAACACTAGATACTACCAGTCATTATAACACTAGATACTGCCAGTCATTATAACACAAGATACTACCATTCATTATAACACTAGAATCTACCAGTCATTATAACACTAGATACATTATAACACTAGATACTACCAGTCATTATAACACTAGATACTACCAGTCCTTATAACACAAGATACATTATAACACTAGATTCTACCATTCATTATAACACTAGAATCTACCAGTCATTATAACACTAGATACATTATAACACTAGATACTACCAGTCATTATAACACTAGATACTGCCAGTCATTATAACACAAGATACTACCATTCATTATAACACTAGAATCTACCAGTCATTATAACACTAGATACATTATAACACTAGATACTACCAGTCATTATAACACTAGATACTACCAGTCCTTATAACACAAGATACATTATAACACTAGATTCTACCAGTCATTATAACACTAGATACTAGCAGTCATTATAACACTAGATACTACCAGTCATAATAACACAAGATACATTATAACACTAGATACTACCAGTCATTATAATACTAGATACATTATAACACTAGATATCACCAGTCATTATAACACTAGATACATTATAACACTAGATACTACCAGTCATTATAACACTAGATACTACCAGTCATTATAACACTAGATACTACCAGTCATTATAACACTAGATACTACCAGTCATTATAACACTAGATACTACCAGTCATTATAACACTAGATACTACCAGTCATTATAACACAAGATACATTATAACACTAAATTCTACCAGTCATTATAACACTAGATACTACCAGTCATTATAACACTAGATACTACCAGTCATAATAACACAAGATACATTATAACACTAGATACTACCAGTCATTATAATATTAGATACATTATAACACTAGATATCACCAGTCATTATAACACTAGATACATTATAACACTAGATACTACCAGTCATTATAACACTAGATACATTATAACACTAGATACTACCAGTCATTATAATACTAGATACATTATAACACTAGATATCACCAGTCATTATAACACTAGATACATTATAACACTAGATACTACCAGTCATTATAACACTAGATACTACCAGTCATTATAACACTAGATACTACCAGTCATTAGAACACGAGATACATTATAACACTAGATACTACCAGTCATTATAACACTAGATACTGCCAGTCATTATAACACTAGATACATTATAACACAAGATACTACCAGTCATTATAACACTAGATACTACCAGTCATTATAACACTATGGATATTATAACACTAGATACTACCATTCATTATAACACTAGATACTACCAGTCATTATAACACTAGATACATTGTAACACTAGATACTACCAGTCATTATAACACTAGATACTGCCAGTCATTATAACACAAGATACTAACAGTCATTATAACACTAGATACTACCAGTCATTATAACACTAGATACATTATAACACTAGATACTACCAGTCATTATAACACTAGAATCTAACAGTCATTATAACACTAGATACTACCAGTCATTATAACACTAGATACATTATAACACAAGATACAACCAGTCATTATAACACTAGATACTACCAGTCATTAGAACACTAGATACATTATAACACTAGATACTACCAGTCATTATAACACTAGATACTACCAGTCATTATAACACTAGATACTACCAGTCATTATAACACTAGATACTACCAGTCATTAGAACACTAGATACATTATAACACTAGATACTACCAGTCATTATAACACTAGATACTACCAGTCATTAGAACACTAGATACTACCAGTCATTATAACGCTATATACATTATAACACAAGATAATACCAGTCATTATAACACTAGATACTACCAGTCATTAGAACACTAGATACTACCAGTCATTATAACGCTATATACATTATAACACAAGATACTACCAGTCATTATAACACTAGATACTGCCAGTCATTATAACACTAGATACATTATAACACAAGATACTACCAGTCATTATAACACTAGATACTACCAGTCATTATAACACTAGATACATTATAACACTAGATACTACCAGTCATTATAACACTAGATACTGCCAGTCATTATAACACTAGATACATTATAACACTAGATACTACCAGTCATTATAACACTAGAATCTACCAGTCATTATAACACAAGATACATTATAACACTAGATACATTATAACACTAGATACCACCAGTCATTATAACACTAGATACTACCACTCATTATAACACTAGATACATTATAACACTAGATACTACCATTCATTATAACACTAGATACTACCAGTCTTTATAACACAAGATACATTATAACACTAGATACTACCAGTCATTATAACACTAGATACTACCAGTCATTATAACACAAGATACATTATAACACTAGATACTACCAGTCATTATAACACTAGATACATTATAACACTAGATACTACCAGTCATTATAACACTAGATACTACCATTCATTATAACACTAGAATCTACCAGTCATTATAACACTAGATACATTATAACACTAGATACTGCCAGTCATTATAACACTAGATACTACCAGTCATTATAACACAAGATACATTATAACACTAGAATCTACCAGTCATTATAACACTAGATACATTATAACACTAGATTCTACCAGTCATTATAACACTAGATACTAGCAGTCATTATAACACTAGATACTACCAGTCATAATAACACAAGATACATTATAACACTAGATACTACCAGTCATTATAATACTAGATACATTATAACACTAGATATCACCAGTCATTATAACACTAGATACATTATAACACTAGATACTACCAGTCATTATAACACTAGATACTACCAGTCATTATAACACTAGATACTACCAGTCATTATAACACTAGATACTACCAGTCATTATAACACTAGATACTACCAGTCATTATAACACAAGATACATTATAACACTAGAATCTACCAGTCATTATAATACTAGATACATTATAACACTAGATATCACCAGTCATTATAACACTAGATACTACCAGTCATTATAACACTAGATTCTACCAGTCATTATAACACTAGATACTACCAGTCATACTAACACAAGATACATTATAACACTAGATACTACCAGTCATTATAATACTAGATACATTATAACACTAGATACTACCAGTCATTATAACACTAGATACTACCAGTCATTATAACACTAGATACTACCAGTCATTAGAACACTAGAAACATTATAACACTAGATACTACCAGTCATTATAACACTAGATACTACCAGTCATTATAACACTAGATACTACCAGTCATTAGAACACGAGATACATTATAACACTAGATACTACCAGTCATTATAACACTAGATACTGCCAGTCATTATAACACTAGATACATTATAACACAAGATACTACCAGTCATTATAACACTAGATACTACCAGTCATTATAACACTATGGATATTATAACACTAGATACTACCATTCATTATAACACTAGATACTACCAGTCATTATAACACTAGATACATTGTAACACTAGATACTACCAGTCATTATAACACTAGATACTGCCAGTCATTATAACACAAGATACTAACAGTCATTATAACACTAGATACTACCAGTCATTATAACACTAGATACATTATAACACTAGATACTACCAGTCATTATAACACTAGAATCTAACAGTCATTATAACACTAGATACTACCAGTCATTATAACACTAGATACATTATAACACTAGATACTGCCAGTCATTATAACACTAGATACTACCAGTCATTATAACACAAGATACATTATAACACTAGAATCTACCAGTCATTATAACACTAGATACATTATAACACTAGATTCTACCAGTCATTATAACACTAGATACTAGCAGTCATTATAACACTAGATACTACCAGTCATAATAACACAAGATACATTATAACACTAGATACTACCAGTCATTATAATACTAGATACATTATAACACTAGATATCACCAGTCATTATAACACTAGATACATTATAACACTAGATACTACCAGTCATTATAACACTAGATACTACCAGTCATTATAACACTAGATACTACCAGTCATTATAACACTAGATACTACCAGTCATTATAACACTAGATACTACCAGTCATTATAACACAAGATACATTATAACACTAGAATCTACCAGTCATTATAATACTAGATACATTATAACACTAGATATCACCAGTCATTATAACACTAGATACTACCAGTCATTATAACACTAGATTCTACCAGTCATTATAACACTAGATACTACCAGTCATACTAACACAAGATACATTATAACACTAGATACTACCAGTCATTATAATACTAGATACATTATAACACTAGATACTACCAGTCATTATAACACTAGATACTACCAGTCATTATAACACTAGATACTACCAGTCATTAGAACACTAGAAACATTATAACACTAGATACTACCAGTCATTATAACACTAGATACTACCAGTCATTATAACACTAGATACTACCAGTCATTAGAACACGAGATACATTATAACACTAGATACTACCAGTCATTATAACACTAGATACTGCCAGTCATTATAACACTAGATACATTATAACACAAGATACTACCAGTCATTATAACACTAGATACTACCAGTCATTATAACACTATGGATATTATAACACTAGATACTACCATTCATTATAACACTAGATACTACCAGTCATTATAACACTAGATACATTGTAACACTAGATACTACCAGTCATTATAACACTAGATACTGCCAGTCATTATAACACAAGATACTACCAGTCATTATAACACTAGATACTACCAGTCATTATAACACTAGATACATTATAACACTAGATACTACCAGTCATTATAACACTAGAATCTACCAGTCATTATAACACTAGATACTACCAGTCATTATAACACTAGATACATTATAACACAAGATACAACCAGTCATTATAACACTAGATACTACCAGTCATTAGAACACTAGATACATTATAACACTATATACTACCAGTCATTATAACACTAGATACTACCAGTCATTATAACACTAGATACTACCAGTCATTATAACACTAGATACTACCAGTCATTAGAACACTAGATACATTATAACACTAGATACTACCAGTCATTATAACACTAGATACTACCAGTCATTAGAACACTAGATACTACCAGTCATTATAACGCTATATACATTATAACACAAGATACTACCAGTCATTATAACACTAGATACTGCCAGTCATTATAACACTAGATACATTATAACACAAGATACTACCAGTCATTATAACACTAGATACTACCAGTCATTATAACACTAGATACATTATAACACTAGATACTACCAGTCATTATAACACTAGATACTGCCAGTCATTATAACACTAGATACATTATAACACTAGATACTACCAGTCATTATAACACTAGAATCTACCAGTCATTATAACACAAGATACATTATAACACTAGATACATTATAACACTAGATACCACCAGTCATTATAACACTAGATACTACCACTCATTATAACACTAGATACATTATAACACTAGATACTACCATTCATTATAACACTAGATACTACCAGTCTTTATAACACAAGATACATTATAACACTAGATACTACCAGTCATTATAACACTAGATACTACCAGTCATTATAACACAAGATACATTATAACACTAGATACTACCAGTCATTATAACACTAGATACATTATAACACTAGATACTACCAGTCATTATAACACTAGATACTACCATTCATTATAACACTAGAATCTACCAGTCATTATAACACTATATACATTATAACACTAGATACTACCAGTCATTATAACACTAGATACTACCAGTCATTATAACACAAGATACATTATAACACTAGAATCTACCAGTCATTATAACACTAGATACATTATAACACTAGATTCTACCAGTCATTATAACACTAGATACTAGCAGTCATTATAACACTAGATACTACCAGTCATAATAACACAAGATACATTATAACACTAGATACTACCAGTCATTATAATACTAGATACATTATAACACTAGATATCACCAGTCATTATAACACTAGATACATTATAACACTAGATACTACCAGTCATTATAACACTAGATACTACCAGTCATTATAACACTAGATACTACCAGTCATTATAACACTAGATACTACCAGTCATTATAACACTAGATACTACCAGTCATTATAACACAAGATACATTATAACACTAGAATCTACCAGTCATTATAATACTAGATACATTATAACACTAGATATCACCAGTCATTATAACACTAGATACTACCAGTCATTATAACACTAGATTCTACCAGTCATTATAACACTAGATACTACCAGTCATACTAACACAAGATACATTATAACACTAGATACTACCAGTCATTATAATACTAGATACATTATAACACTAGATACTACCAGTCATTATAACACTAGATACTACCAGTCATTATAACACTAGATACTACCAGTCATTAGAACACTAGAAACATTATAACACTAGATACTACCAGTCATTATAACACTAGATACTACCAGTCATTATAACACTAGATACTACCAGTCATTAGAACACGAGATACATTATAACACTAGATACTACCAGTCATTATAACACTAGATACTGCCAGTCATTATAACACTAGATACATTATAACACAAGATACTACCAGTCATTATAACACTAGATACTACCAGTCATTATAACACTATATACATTATAACACAAGATACTACCATTCATTATAACACTAGATACTACCAGTCATTATAACACTAGATACATTATAACACTAGATACTACCAGTCATTATAACACTAGATACTGCCAGTCATTATAACACAAGATACTACCATTCATTATAACACTAGAATCTACCAGTCATTATAACACTAGATACATTATAACACTAGATACTACCAGTCATTATAACACTAGATACTACCAGTCCTTATAACACAAGATACATTATAACACTAGATTCTACCATTCATTATAACACTAGAATCTACCAGTCATTATAACACTAGATACATTATAACACTAGATACTACCAGTCATTATAACACTAGATACTGCCAGTCATTATAACACAAGATACTACCATTCATTATAACACTAGAATCTACCAGTCATTATAACACTAGATACATTATAACACTAGATACTACCAGTCATTATAACACTAGATACTACCAGTCCTTATAACACAAGATACATTATAACACTAGATTCTACCAGTCATTATAACACTAGATACTAGCAGTCATTATAACACTAGATACTACCAGTCATAATAACACAAGATACATTATAACACTAGATACTACCAGTCATTATAATACTAGATACATTATAACACTAGATATCACCAGTCATTATAACACTAGATACATTATAACACTAGATACTACCAGTCATTATAACACTAGATACTACCAGTCATTATAACACTAGATACTACCAGTCATTATAACACTAGATACTACCAGTCATTATAACACTAGATACTACCAGTCATTATAACACTAGATACTACCAGTCATTATAACACAAGATACATTATAACACTAAATTCTACCAGTCATTATAACACTAGATACTACCAGTCATTATAACACTAGATACTACCAGTCATAATAACACAAGATACATTATAACACTAGATACTACCAGTCATTATAATATTAGATACATTATAACACTAGATATCACCAGTCATTATAACACTAGATACATTATAACACTAGATACTACCAGTCATTATAACACTAGATACATTATAACACTAGATACTACCAGTCATTATAATACTAGATACATTATAACACTAGATATCACCAGTCATTATAACACTAGATACATTATAACACTAGATACTACCAGTCATTATAACACTAGATACTACCAGTCATTATAACACTAGATACTACCAGTCATTAGAACACGAGATACATTATAACACTAGATACTACCAGTCATTATAACACTAGATACTGCCAGTCATTATAACACTAGATACATTATAACACAAGATACTACCAGTCATTATAACACTAGATACTACCAGTCATTATAACACTATGGATATTATAACACTAGATACTACCATTCATTATAACACTAGATACTACCAGTCATTATAACACTAGATACATTGTAACACTAGATACTACCAGTCATTATAACACTAGATACTGCCAGTCATTATAACACAAGATACTACCAGTCATTATAACACTAGATACTACCAGTCATTATAACACTAGATACATTATAACACTAGATACTACCAGTCATTATAACACTAGAATCTAACAGTCATTATAACACTAGATACTACCAGTCATTATAACACTAGATACATTATAACACAAGATACAACCAGTCATTATAACACTAGATACTACCAGTCATTAGAACACTAGATACATTATAACACTAGATACTACCAGTCATTATAACACTAGATACTACCAGTCATTATAACACTAGATACTACCAGTCATTATAACACTAGATACTACCAGTCATTAGAACACTAGATACATTATAACACTAGATACTACCAGTCATTATAACACTAGATACTACCAGTCATTAGAACACTAGATACTACCAGTCATTATAACGCTATATACATTATAACACAAGATAATACCAGTCATTATAACACTAGATACTGCCAGTCATTATAACACTAGATACATTATAACACAAGATACTACCAGTCATTATAACACTAGATACTACCAGTCATTATAACACTAGATACATTATAACACTAGATACTACCAGTCATTATAACACTAGATACTGCCAGTCATTATAACACTAGATACATTATAACACTAGATACTACCAGTCATTATAACACTAGAATCTACCAGTCATTATAACACAAGATACATTATAACACTAGATACATTATAACACTAGATACCACCAGTCATTATAACACTAGATACTACCACTCATTATAACACTAGATACATTATAACACTAGATACTACCAGTCATTATAACACTAGATACATTATAACACTAGATACTACCAGTCATTATAACACTAGATACTACCATTCATTATAACACTAGAATCTACCAGTCATTATAACACTAGATACATTATAACACTAGATACTACCAGTCATTATAACACTAGATACTACCAGTCATTATAACACAAGATACATTATAACACTAGAATCTACCAGTCATTATAACACTAGATACATTATAACACTAGATTCTACCAGTCATTATAACACTAGATACTAGCAGTCATTATAACACTAGATACTACCAGTCATAATAACACAAGATACATTATAACACTAGATACTACCAGTCATTATAATACTAGATACATTATAACACTAGATATCACCAGTCATTATAACACTAGATACATTATAACACTAGATACTACCAGTCATTATAACACTAGATACTACCAGTCATTATAACACAAGATACATTATAACACTAGATACATTATAACACTAGATACCACCAGTCATTATAACACTAGATACTACCACTCATTATAACACTAGATACATTATAACACTAGATACTACCATTCATTATAACACTAGATACTACCAGTCTTTATAACACAAGATACATTATAACACAAGATACTACCAGTCATTATAACACTAGATACTACCAGTCATTATAACACAAGATACATTATAACACTAGATACTACCAGTCATTATAACTCTAGATACATTATAACACTAGATACTACCAGTCATTATAACACTAGATACTACCATTCATTATAACACTAGAATCTACCAGTCATTATAACACTAGATACATTATAACACTAGATACTACCAGTCATTATAACACTAGATACTACCAGTCATTATAACACAAGATACATTATAACACTAGATTCTACCATTCATTATAACACTAGAATCTACCAGTCATTATAACACTAGATACATTATAACACTAGATACTACCAGTCATTATAACACTAGATACTGCCAGTCATTATAACACAAGATACTACCATTCATTATAACACTAGAATCTACCAGTCATTATAACACTAGATACATTATAACACTAGATACTACCAGTCATTATAACACTAGATACTACCAGTCCTTATAACACAAGATACATTATAACACTAGATTCTACCAGTCATTATAACACTAGATACTAGCAGTCATTATAACACTAGATACTACCAGTCATAATAACACAAGATACATTATAACACTAGATACTACCAGTCATTATAATACTAGATACATTATAACACTAGATATCACCAGTCATTATAACACTAGATACATTATAACACTAGATACTACCAGTCATTATAACACTAGATACTACCAGTCATTATAACACTAGATACTACCAGTCATTATAACACTAGATACTACCAGTCATTATAACACTAGATACTACCAGTCATTATAACACTAGATACTACCAGTCATTATAACACAAGATACATTATAACACTAAATTCTACCAGTCATTATAACACTAGATACTACCAGTCATTATAACACTAGATACTACCAGTCATAATAACACAAGATACATTATAACACTAGATACTACCAGTCATTATAATATTAGATACATTATAACACTAGATATCACCAGTCATTATAACACTAGATACATTATAACACTAGATACTACCAGTCATTATAACACTAGATACATTATAACACTAGATACTACCAGTCATTATAATACTAGATACATTATAACACTAGATATCACCAGTCATTATAACACTAGATACATTATAACACTAGATACTACCAGTCATTATAACACTAGATACTACCAGTCATTATAACACTAGATACTACCAGTCATTAGAACACGAGATACATTATAACACTAGATACTACCAGTCATTATAACACTAGATACTGCCAGTCATTATAACACTAGATACATTATAACACAAGATACTACCAGTCATTATAACACTAGATACTACCAGTCATTATAACACTATGGATATTATAACACTAGATACTACCATTCATTATAACACTAGATACTACCAGTCATTATAACACTAGATACATTGTAACACTAGATACTACCAGTCATTATAACACTAGATACTGCCAGTCATTATAACACAAGATACTACCAGTCATTATAACACTAGATACTACCAGTCATTATAACACTAGATACATTATAACACTAGATACTACCAGTCATTATAACACTAGAATCTAACAGTCATTATAACACTAGATACTACCAGTCATTATAACACTAGATACATTATAACACAAGATACAACCAGTCATTATAACACTAGATACTACCAGTCATTAGAACACTAGATACATTATAACACTAGATACTACCAGTCATTATAACACTAGATACTACCAGTCATTATAACACTAGATACTACCAGTCATTATAACACTAGATACTACCAGTCATTAGAACACTAGATACATTATAACACTAGATACTACCAGTCATTATAACACTAGATACTACCAGTCATTAGAACACTAGATACTACCAGTCATTATAACGCTATATACATTATAACACAAGATAATACCAGTCATTATAACACTAGATACTGCCAGTCATTATAACACTAGATACATTATAACACAAGATACTACCAGTCATTATAACACTAGATACTACCAGTCATTATAACACTAGATACATTATAACACTAGATACTACCAGTCATTATAACACTAGATACTGCCAGTCATTATAACACTAGATACATTATAACACTAGATACTACCAGTCATTATAACACTAGAATCTACCAGTCATTATAACACAAGATACATTATAACACTAGATACATTATAACACTAGATACCACCAGTCATTATAACACTAGATACTACCACTCATTATAACACTAGATACATTATAACACTAGATACTACCAGTCATTATAACACTAGATACATTATAACACTAGATACTACCAGTCATTATAACACTAGATACTACCATTCATTATAACACTAGAATCTACCAGTCATTATAACACTAGATACATTATAACACTAGATACTACCAGTCATTATAACACTAGATACTACCAGTCATTATAACACAAGATACATTATAACACTAGAATCTACCAGTCATTATAACACTAGATACATTATAACACTAGATTCTACCAGTCATTATAACACTAGATACTAGCAGTCATTATAACACTAGATACTACCAGTCATAATAACACAAGATACATTATAACACTAGATACTACCAGTCATTATAATACTAGATACATTATAACACTAGATATCACCAGTCATTATAACACTAGATACATTATAACACTAGATACTACCAGTCATTATAACACTAGATACTACCAGTCATTATAACACAAGATACATTATAACACTAGATACATTATAACACTAGATACCACCAGTCATTATAACACTAGATACTACCACTCATTATAACACTAGATACATTATAACACTAGATACTACCATTCATTATAACACTAGATACTACCAGTCTTTATAACACAAGATACATTATAACACAAGATACTACCAGTCATTATAACACTAGATACTACCAGTCATTATAACACAAGATACATTATAACACTAGATACTACCAGTCATTATAACTCTAGATACATTATAACACTAGATACTACCAGTCATTATAACACTAGATACTACCATTCATTATAACACTAGAATCTACCAGTCATTATAACACTAGATACATTATAACACTAGATACTACCAGTCATTATAACACTAGATACTACCAGTCATTATAACACAAGATACATTATAACACTAGAATCTACCAGTCATTATAACACTAGATACATTATAACACTAGATTCTACCAGTCATTATAACACTAGATACTAGCAGTCATTATAACACTAGATACTACCAGTCATAATAACACAAGATACATTATAACACTAGATACTACCAGTCATTATAATACTAGATACATTATAACACTAGATATCACCAGTCATTATAACACTAGATACATTATAACACTAGATACTACCAGTCATTATAACACTAGATACTACCAGTCATTATAACACTAGATACTACCAGTCATTATAACACTAGATACTACCAGTCATTATAACACTAGATACTACCAGTCATTATAACACAAGATACATTATAACACTAGAATCTACCAGTCATTATAATACTAGATACATTATAACACTAGATATCACCAGTCATTATAACACTAGATACTACCAGTCATTATAACACTAGATTCTACCAGTCATTATAACACTAGATACTACCAGTCATTATAACACTATATACTACCAGTCATTATAACACTAGATACTACCAGTCATTAGAACACGAGATACGTTATAACACTAGATACTACCAGTCATTATAACACTAGATACTGCCAGTCATTATAACACTAGATACATTATAACACAAGATACTACCAGTCATTATAACACTAGATACTACCAGTCATTATAACACTATATACATTATAACACAAGATACTACCATTCATTATAACACTAGATACTACCAGTCATTATAACACTAGATACATTATAACACTAGATACTACCAGTCATTATAACACTAGATACTGCCAGTCATTATAACACAAGATACTACCATTCATTATAACACTAGAATCTACCAGTCATTATAACACTAGATACTTCCAGTCATTATAACACAAGATACATTATAACACTAGAATCTACCAGTCATTATAACACTAGATACATTATAACACTAGATTCTACCAGTCATTATAACACTAGATACTACCAGTCATTATAACACTAGATACTACCAGTCATAATAACACAAGATACATTATAACACTAGATACTACCAGTCATTATAATACTAGATACATTATAACACTAGATATCACCAGTCATTATAACACTAGATACATTATAACACTAGATACTACCAGTCATTATAACACTAGATACTACCAGTCATTATAACACTAGATACTACCAGTCATTAAAACACTAGATACTACCAGTCATTATAACACTAGATACTACCAGTCATTATAACACAAGATACATTATAACACTAGAATCTACCAGTCATTATAATACTAGATACATTATAACACTAGATATCACCAGTCATTATAACACTAGATACTACCAGTCATTATAACACTAGATTCTACCAGTCATTATAACACTAGATACTACCAGTCATTATAACACTAGATACTACCAGTCATACTAACACAAGATACATTATAACACTAGATACTACCAGTCATTATAATACTAGATACATTATAACACTAGATACTACCAGTCATTATAACACTAGATACTACCAGTCATTATAACACTAGATACTACCAGTCATTAGAACACTAGAAACATTATAACACTAGATACTACCAGTCATTATAACACTAGATACTACCAGTCATTATAACACTAGATACTACCAGTCATTAGAACACGAGATACGTTATAACACTAGATACTACCAGTCATTATAACACTAGATACTGCCAGTCATTATAACACTAGATACATTATAACACAAGATACTACCAGTCATTATAACACTAGATACTACCAGTCATTATAACACTATATACATTATAACACAAGATACTACCATTCATTATAACACTAGATACTACCAGTCATTATAACACTAGATACATTATAACACTAGATACTACCAGTCATTATAACACTAGATACTGCCAGTCATTATAACACAAGATACTACCATTCATTATAATACTAGAATCTACCAGTCATTATAACACTAGATACTACCAGTCATTATAACACAAGATACATTATAACACTAGAATCTACCAGTCATTATAACACTAGATACATTATAACACTAGATTCTACCAGTCATTATAACACTAGATACTACCAGTCGTTATAACACTAGATACTACCAGTCATACTAACACAAGATACATTATAACACTAGATACTACCAGTCATTATAATACTAGATACATTATAACACTAGATACTACCATTCATTATAACACTAGATACTACCAGTCATTATAATACTAGATACTACCAGTCATTAGAACACTAGAAACATTATAACACTAGATACTACCAGTCATTATAACACTAGATACTACCAGTCATTATAACACTAGATACTACCAGTCATTAGAACACGAGATACGTTATAATACTAGATACTACCAGTCATTATAACACTAGATACTGCCAGTCATTATAACACTAGATACATTATAACACAAGATACTACCAGTCATTATAACACTAGATACTACCGGTCATTATAACACTATATACATTATAACACAAGATACTACCATTCATTATAACACTAGATACTACCAGTCATTATAACACTAGATACATTATAACACTAGATACTACCAGTCATTATAACACTAGATACTGCCAGTCATTATAACACAAGATACTACCATTCATTATAACACTAGAATCTACCAGTCATTATAACACTAGATACATTATAACACTAGATACTACCAGTCATTATAACACTAGATACTACCAGTCCTTATAACACAAGATACATTATAACACTAGAATCTACCAGTCATTATAACACTAGATACATTATAACACTAGATTCTACCAGTCATTATAACACTAGATACTAGCAGTCATTATAACACTAGATACTACCAGTCATAATAACACAAGATACATTATAACACTAGATACTACCAGTCATTATAACACTAGAATCTACCAGTCATTATAACACAAGATACATTATAACACTAGATAAATTATAACACTAGATACTACCAGTCATTATAACACTAGATACTACCAGTCATTATAACACAAGATACATTATAACACTAGATACTACCAGTCATTATAACACTAGATACTACCAGTCATTATAACACTAGATACTACCAGTCATTATAACACTAGATACATTATAACACTAGATACTACCAGTCATTATAACACTAGATACTACCAGTCATTATAACACTAGAATCTACCAGTCATTATAACACTAGATACATTATAACACTAGATACTACCAGTCATTATAACACTAGATACTACCAGTCATTATAACACAAGATACATTATAACACTAGAATCTACCAGTCATTATAACACTAGATACATTATAACACTAGATTCTACCAGTCATTATAACACTAGATACTACCAGTCATTATAACACTAGATACTACCAGTCATAATAACACAATATACATTATAACACTAGATACTACCAGTCATTATAATATTAGATACATTATAACACTAGATATCACCAGTCATTATAAGACTAGATACATTATAACACTAGATACTACCAGTCATTATAACACTAGATACTACCAGTCATTATAACACTAGATACTACCAGTCATTATAACACTAGATACTACCAGTCATTATAACACTAGATACTACCAGTCATTAGAACACGAGATACATTATAACACTAGATACTACCAGTCATTATAACACTAGATACTGCCAGTCATTATAACACTAGATACATTATAACACAAGATACTACCAGTCATTATAACACTAGATACTACCAGTCATTATAACACTATATACATTATAACACTAGATACTACCATTCATTATAACACTAGATACTACCAGTCATTATAACACTAGATACATTGTAACACTAGATACTACCAGTCATTATAACACTAGATACTGCCAGTCATTATAACACAAGATACTACCAGTCATTATAACACTAGATACTACCAGTCATTATAACACTAGATACATTATAACACTAGATACTACCAGTCATTATAACACTAGAATCTACCAGTCATTATAACACTAGATACTACCAGTCATTATAACACTAGATACATTATAACACAAGATACAACCAGTCATTATAACACTAGATACTACCAGTCATTAGAACACTAGATACATTATAACACTAGATACTACCAGTCATTATAACACTAGATACTACCAGTCATTATAACACTAGATACTACCAGTCATTAGAACACTAGATACTACCAGTCATTAGAACACTAGATACATTATAACACTAGATACTACCAGTCATTATAACACTAGATACTACCAGTCATTATAACACTAGATACTACCAGTCATTATAACACTAGATACATTATAACACAAGATACTACCAGTCATTATAACACTAGATACTACCAGTCATTATAACACTAGATACATTATAACACGAGATAATACCAGTCATTATAACACTAGATACTACCAGTCATTATAACACTAGATACATTATAACACTAGATACTACCAGTCATTATAACACTAGATACTACCAGTCATTATAACACTAGATACATTATAACACTAGATACTACCAGTCATTATAACACTAGATACTACCAGTCATTATAACACTAGATACATTATAACACTAGATACATTATAACACTAGATACTACCAGTCATTATAACACTAGATACATTATAACACTAGATACTACCAGTCATTATAACACTAGATACTGCCAGTCATTATAACACTAGATACATTATAACACTAGATACTACCAGTCATTATAACACTAGATACTACCAGTCATTATAACACAAGATACATTATAACACTAGAATCTACCAGTCATTATAACACTAGATACATTATAACACTAGATTCTACCAGTCATTATAACACTAGATACTAGCAGTCATTATAACACTAGATACTACCAGTCATAATAACACAAGATACATTATAACACTAGATACTACCAGTCATTATAATACTAGATACATTATAACACTAGATATCACCAGTCATTATAACACTAGATACATTATAACACTAGATACTACCAGTCATTATAACACTAGATACTACCAGTCATTATAACACTAGATACTACCAGTCATTATAACACTAGATACTACCAGTCATTATAACACTAGATACTACCAGTCATTATAACACTAGATACATTATAACACTAGATACTACCAGTCATTATAACACTAGATACTACCAGTCATTATAACACTAGATACATTATAACACTAGATACTACCAGTCATTATAACACTAGATACTACCAGTCATTATAACACAAGATCTACCAGTCATTATAACACTAGATTCTACCAGTCATTATAACACTAGATACTACCAGTCATTATAACACTAGATACTACCAGTCATTATAACACAAGATACATTATAACACTAGAATCTACCAGTCATTATAACACTAGATACATTATAACACTAGATTCTACCAGTCATTATAACACTAGATACTACCAGTCATTATAACACTAGATACTACCAGTCATAATAACACAAGATACATTATAACACTAGATACTACCAGTCATTATAATACTAGATACATTATAACACTAGATATCACCAGTCATTATAACACTAGATACATTATAACACTAGATACTACCAGTCATTATAACACTAGATACTACCAGTCATTATAACACTAGATACTACCAGTCATTATAACACTAGATACTACCAGTCATTATAACACTAGATACTACCCAGTCATTATAACACTAGATCTACCAGTCATTATAATACTAGATACATTATAACACTAGATACACCAGTCATTATAACACTAGATACTACCAGTCATTATAACACTAGATACTACCAGTCATTATAACACTAGATACTACCAGTCATTATAACACTAGATACTACCAGTCATTATAACACTAGATACTACCAGTCATTAGAACACGAGATACATTATAACACTAGATACTACCAGTCATTATAACACTAGATACTGCCAGTCATTATAACACTAGATACTACCAGTCATTAGAACACTAGATACTGCCAGTCATTATAACACTAGATACATTATAACACAAGATACTACCAGTCATTATAACACTAGATACTACCAGTCATTATAACACTAGATACATTATAACACTAGATACTACCAGTCATTATAACACTAGATACTGCCAGTCATTATAACACAAGATACTACCAGTCATTATAACACTAGATACTACCAGTCATTATAACACTAGATACTACCAGTCATTATAACACAAGATACATTATAACACTAGAATCTACCAGTCATTATAACACTAGATACATTATAACACTAGATTCTACCAGTCATTATAACACTAGATACTACCAGTCATTATAACACTAGATACTACCAGTCATAATAACACAAGATACATTATAACACTAGATACTACCAGTCATTATAATACTAGATACATTATAACACTAGATATCACCAGTCATTATAACACTAGATACATTATAACACTAGATACTACCAGTCATTATAACACTAGATACTACCAGTCATTATAACACTAGATACTACCAGTCATTATAACACTAGATACTACCAGTCATTATAACACTAGATACTACCAGTCATTATAACACTAGATAATTATAACACTAGATACTACCAGTCATTATAACACTAGATACTACCAGTCATTATAACACTAGATACTACCAGTCATTATAACACTAGATACATTATAACACTAGATACTACCAGTCATTATAACACTAGATACTACCAGTCATTATAACACTAGATACTACCAGTCATTAGAACACTAGATACATTATAACACTAGATACTACCAGTCATTATAACACTAGATACTACCAGTCATTATAACACTAGATACTACCAGTCATTAGAACACTAGATACATTATAACACTAGATACTACCAGTCATTATAACACTAGATACTACCAGTCATTATAACACTAGATACATTATAACACAAGATACTACCAGTCATTATAACACTAGATACTACCAGTCATTATAACACTAGATACATTATAACACAAGATACTACCAGTCATTATAACACTAGATACTACCAGTCATTATAACACTAGATACATTATAACACTAGATACTACCAGTCATTATAACACTAGATACTACCAGTCATTATAACACTAGATACACCTTATAACACTAGATACTACCAGTCATTATAACACTAGATACTACCAGTCATTATAACACAAGATACATTATAACACTAGAATCTACCAGTCATTATAACACTAGATACATTATAACACTAGATTCTACCAGTCATTATAACACTAGATACTACCAGTCATTATAACACTAGATACTACCAGTCATAATAACACAAGATACATTATAACACTAGATACTACCAGTCATTATAATACTAGATACATTATAACACTAGATACTACCAGTCATTATAACACTAGATACTACCAGTCATTATAACACTAGATACTACCAGTCATTAGAACACTAGATACATTATAACACTAGATACTACCAGTCATTATAACACTAGATACTACCAGTCATTATAACACTAGATACTACCAGTCATTATAACACTAGATACATTATAACACTAGATACTACCAGTCATTATAACACTAGATACTGCCAGTCATTATAACACTAGATACATTATAACACAAGATACTACCAGTCATTATAACACTAGATACTACCAGTCATTATAACACTATATACATTATAACACAAGATACTACCATTCATTATAACACTAGATACTACCAGTCATTATAACACTAGATACATTATAACACTAGATACTACCAGTCATTATAACACTAGATACTGCCAGTCATTATAACACAAGATACTACCAGTCATTATAACACTAGAATCTACCAGTCATTATAACACTAGATACATTATAACACTAGATACTACCAGTCATTATAACACTAGATACTACCAGTCATTATAACACAAGATACATTATAACACTAGAATCTACCAGTCATTATAACACTAGATACATTATAACACTAGATTCTACCAGTCATTATAACACTAGATACTACCAGTCATTATAACACTAGATACTACCAGTCATAATAACACAAGATACATTATAACACTAGATACTACCAGTCATTATAACACTAGAATCTACCAGTCATTATAACACAAGATACATTATAACACTAGATAAATTATAACACTAGATACTACCAGTCATTATAACACTAGATACTACCAGTCATTATAACACAAGATACATTATAACACTAGATACTACCAGTCATTATAACACTAGATACTACCAGTCATTATAACACTAGATACTACCAGTCATTATAACACTAGATACATTATAACACTAGATACTACCAGTCATTATAACACTAGATACTACCAGTCATTATAACACTAGAATCTACCAGTCATTATAACACTAGATACATTATAACACTAGATACTACCAGTCATTATAACACTAGATACTACCAGTCATTATAACACAAGATACATTATAACACTAGAATCTACCAGTCATTATAACACTAGATACATTATAACACTAGATTCTACCAGTCATTATAACACTAGATACTACCAGTCATTATAACACTAGATACTACCAGTCATAATAACACAAGATACATTATAACACTAGATACTACCAGTCATTATAATACTAGATACATTATAACACTAGATATCACCAGTCATTATAACACTAGATACATTATAACACTAGATACTACCAGTCATTATAACACTAGATACTACCAGTCATTATAACACTAGATACTACCAGTCATTATAACACTAGATACTACCAGTCATTATAACACTAGATACTACCAGTCATTAGAACACGAGATACATTATAACACTAGATACTACCAGTCATTATAACACTAGATACTGCCAGTCATTATAACACTAGATACATTATAACACAAGATACTACCAGTCATTATAACACTAGATACTACCAGTCATTATAACACTATATACATTATAACACTAGATACTACCATTCATTATAACACTAGATACTACCAGTCATTATAACACTAGATACATTGTAACACTAGATACTACCAGTCATTATAACACTAGATACTGCCAGTCATTATAACACAAGATACTACCAGTCATTATAACACTAGATACTACCAGTCATTATAACACTAGATACATTATAACACTAGATACTACCAGTCATTATAACACTAGAATCTACCAGTCATTATAACACTAGATACTACCAGTCATTATAACACTAGATACATTATAACACAAGATACAACCAGTCATTATAACACTAGATACTACCAGTCATTAGAACACTAGATACATTATAACACTAGATACTACCAGTCATTATAACACTAGATACTACCAGTCATTATAACACTAGATACTACCAGTCATTAGAACACTAGATACTACCAGTCATTAGAACACTAGATACATTATAACACTAGATACTACCAGTCATTATAACACTAGATACTACCAGTCATTAGAACACTAGATACTACCAGTCATTATAACGCTATATACATTATAACACAAGATACTACCAGTCATTATAACACTAGATACTGCCAGTCATTATAACACTAGATACATTATAACACAAGATACTACCAGTCATTATAACACTAGATACTACCAGTCATTATAACACTAGATACATTATAACACTAGATACTACCAGTCATTATAACACTAGATACTGCCAGTCATTATAACACTAGATACATTATAACACTAGATACTACCAGTCATTATAACACTAGAATCTACCAGTCATTATAACACAAGATACATTATAACACTAGATACATTATAACACTAGATACCACCAGTCATTATAACACTAGATACTACCACTCATTATAACACTAGATACATTATAACACTAGATACTACCATTCATTATAACACTAGATACTACCAGTCATTATAACACAAGATACATTATAACACTAGATACTACCAGTCATTATAACACTAGATACATTATAACACTAGATACTACCAGTCATTATAACACTAGATACTACCATCATTATAACACTAGAATCTACCAGTCATTATAACACTAGATACATTATAACACTAGATACTACCAGTCATTATAACACTAGATACTACCAGTCATTATAACACAAGATACATTATAACACTAGAATCTACCAGTCATTATAACACTAGATACATTATAACACTAGATTCTACCAGTCATTATAACACTAGATACTACCAGTCATTATAACACTAGATACTACCAGTCATAATAACACAAGATACATTATAACACTAGATACTACCAGTCATTATAATACTAGATACATTATAACACTAGATATCACCAGTCATTATAACACTAGATACATTATAACACTAGATACTACCAGTCATTATAACACTAGATACTACCAGTCATTATAACACTAGATACTACCAGTCATTATAACACTAGATACTACCAGTCATTATAACACTAGATACTACCAGTCATTATAACACAAGATACATTATAACACTAGAATCTACCAGTCATTATAACACTAGATACATTATAACACTAGATACTACCAGTCATTATAACACTAGATACTACCAGTCATTATAACACTAGATACATTATAACACTAGATACTACCAGTCATTATAACACTAGATACTACCAGTCATTATAACACTAGATACTACCAGTCATTATAACACTAGATACTACCAGTCATTATAACACTAGATACTACCAGTCATTATAACACTAGATACATTATAACACTAGAATCTACCAGTCATTATAACACTAGATACATTATAACACTAGATACTACCAGTCATTATAACACTAGATACTACCAGTCATTATAACACTAGATACATTATAACACTAGATACTACCAGTCATTATAACACTAGATACGTTATAACACTAGATACTACCAGTCATTATAACACTAGATACTACCAGTCATTATAACACTAGATACATTATAACACAAGATACTACCAGTCATTATAACACTAGATACTACCAGTCATTATAACACTAGATACATTATAACACTAGATACTACCAGTCATTATAACACTAGATACTACCAGTCATTATAACACTAGATACATTATAACACTAGATACTACCAGTCATTATAACACTAGATACTACCAGTCATTATAACACAAGATACTACCATTCATTATAACACTAGATCTACCAGTCATTATAACACTAGATACTACCAGTCATTATAACACAAGATACATTATAACACTAGAATCTACCAGTCATTATAACACTAGATACATTATAACACTAGATTCTACCAGTCATTATAACACTAGATACTACCAGTCATTATAACACTAGATACTACCAGTCATACTAACACAAGATACATTATAACACTAGATACTACCAGTCATTATAATACTAGATACATTATAACACTAGATACTACCAGTCATTATAACACTAGATACTACCAGTCATTATAACACTAGATACTACCAGTCATTAGAACACTAGAAACATTATAACACTAGATACTACCAGTCATTATAACACTAGATACTACCAGTCATTATAACACTAGATACTACCAGTCATTAGAACACGAGATACATTATAACACTAGATACTACCAGTCATTATAACACTAGATACTGCCAGTCATTATAACACTAGATACATTATAACACAAGATACTACCAGTCATTATAACACTAGATACTACCAGTCATTATAACACTATATACATTATAACACAAGATACTACCATTCATTATAACACTAGATACTACCAGTCATTATAACACTAGATACATTATAACACTAGATACTACCAGTCATTATAACACTAGATACTGCCAGTCATTATAACACAAGATACTACCAGTCATTATAACACTAGAATCTACCAGTCATTATAACACTAGATACATTATAACACTAGATACTACCAGTCATTATAACACTAGATACTACCAGTCCTTATAACACAAGATACATTATAACACTAGAATCTACCAGTCATTATAACACTAGATACATTATAACACTAGATTCTACCAGTCATTATAACACTAGATACTACCAGTCATTATAACACTAGATACTACCAGTCATAATAACACAAGATACATTATAACACTAGATACTACCAGTCATTATAACACTAGAATCTACCAGTCATTATAACACTAGATACATTATAACACTAGATACTACCAGTCATTATAACACTAGATACTACCAGTCATTATAACACAAGATACATTATAACACTAGATACTACCAGTCATTATAACACTAGATACTACCAGTCATTATAACACTAGATACTACCAGTCATTATAACACTAGATACATTATAACACTAGATACTACCAGTCATTATAACACTAGATACTACCAGTCATTATAACACTAGAATCTACCAGTCATTATAACACTAGATACATTATAACACTAGATACTACCAGTCATTATAACACTAGATACTACCAGTCATTATAACACAAGATACATTATAACACTAGAATCTACCAGTCATTATAACACTAGATACATTATAACACTAGATTCTACCAGTCATTATAACACTAGATACTACCAGTCATTATAACACTAGATACTACCAGTCATAATAACACAAGATACATTATAACACTAGATACTACCAGTCATTATAATATTAGATACATTATAACACTAGATATCACCAGTCATTATAACACTAGATACATTATAACACTAGATACTACCAGTCATTATAACACTAGATACATTATAACACTAGATACTACCAGTCATTATAATACTAGATACATTATAACACTAGATATCACCAGTCATTATAACACTAGATACATTATAACACTAGATACTACCAGTCATTATAACACTAGATACTACCAGTCATTATAACACTAGATACTACCAGTCATTATAACACTAGATACTACCAGTCATTATAACACTAGATACTACCAGTCATTAGAACACGAGATACATTATAACACTAGATACTACCAGTCATTATAACACTAGATACTGCCAGTCATTATAACACTAGATACATTATAACACAAGATACTACCAGTCATTATAACACTAGATACTACCAGTCATTATAACACTATATACATTATAACACTAGATACTACCATTCATTATAACACTAGATACTACCAGTCATTATAACACTAGATACATTGTAACACTAGATACTACCAGTCATTATAACACTAGATACTGCCAGTCATTATAACACAAGATACTACCAGTCATTATAACACTAGATACTACCAGTCATTATAACACTAGATACATTATAACACTAGATACTACCAGTCATTATAACACTAGAATCTACCAGTCATTATAACACTAGATACTACCAGTCATTATAACACTAGATACATTATAACACAAGATACAACCAGTCATTATAACACTAGATACTACCAGTCATTAGAACACTAGATACATTATAACACTAGATACTACCAGTCATTATAACACTAGATACTACCAGTCATTATAACACTAGATACTACCAGTCATTAGAACACTAGATACTACCAGTCATTATAACACTAGATACTACCAGTCATTATAACGCTATATACATTATAACACAAGATACTACCAGTTCATTATAACACTAGATACTACCAGTCATTATAACACTAGATACATTATAACACGAGATAATACCAGTCATTATAACACTAGATACTACCAGTCATTATAACACTAGATACATTATAACACTAGATACTACCAGTCATTATAACACTAGATACTGCCAGTCATTATAACACTAGATACATTATAACACTAGATACTACCAGTCATTATAACACTAGAATCTACCAGTCATTATAACACAAGATACATTATAACACTAGATACATTATAACACTAGATACCACCAGTCATTATAACACTAGATACTACCACTCATTATAACACTAGATACATTATAACACTAGATACTACCATTCATTATAACACTAGATACTACCAGTCATTATAACACAAGATACATTATAACACTAGATACTACCAGTCATTATAACACTAGATACATTATAACACTAGATACTACCAGTCATTATAACACTAGATACTACCATTCATTATAACACTAGAATCTACCAGTCATTATAACACTAGATACATTATAACACTAGATACTACCAGTCATTATAACACTAGATACTACCAGTCATTATAACACAAGATACATTATAACACTAGAATCTACCAGTCATTATAACACTAGATACATTATAACACTAGATTCTACCAGTCATTATAACACTAGATACTAGCAGTCATTATAACACTAGATACTACCAGTCATAATAACACAAGATACATTATAACACTAGATACTACCAGTCATTATAATACTAGATACATTATAACACTAGATATCACCAGTCATTATAACACTAGATACATTATAACACTAGATACTACCAGTCATTATAACACTAGATACTACCAGTCATTATAACACTAGATACTACCAGTCATTATAACACTAGATACTACCAGTCATTATAACACTAGATACTACCAGTCATTATAACACAAGATACATTATAACACTAGAATCTACCAGTCATTATAATACTAGATACATTATAACACTAGATATCACCAGTCATTATAACACTAGATACTACCAGTCATTATAACACTAGATACTACCAGTCATTATAACACTAGATACTACCAGTCATTATAACACTAGATACTACCAGTCATTATAACACTAGATACTACCAGTCATTATAACACAAGATACATTATAACACTAGAATCTACCAGTCATTATAACACTAGATACATTATAACACTAGATTCTACCAGTCATTATAACACTAGATACTACCAGTCATTATAATACTAGATACATTATAACACTAGATATCACCAGTCATTATAACACTAGATACATTATAACACTAGATACTACCAGTCATTATAACACTAGATACTACCAGTCATTATAACACTAGATACTAACAGTCATTATAACACTAGATACTACCAGTCATTATAACACTAGATACTACCAGTCATTATAACACTAGATACATTATAACACTAGATACTACCAGTCATTATAACACTAGATACTACCAGTCATTATAACACTAGAATCTACCAGTCATTATAACACTAGATACATTATAACACTAGATACTACCAGTCATTATAACACTAGATACTACCAGTCATTATAACACAAGATACATTATAACACTAGAATCTACCAGTCATTATAACACTAGATACATTATAACACTAGATTCTACCAGTCATTATAACACTAGATACTAGCAGTCATTATAACACTAGATACTACCAGTCATAATAACACAAGATACATTATAACACTAGATACTACCAGTCATTATAATACTAGATACATTATAACACTAGATACTACCAGTCATTATAACACTAGATACATTATAACACTAGATACTACCAGTCATTATAACACTAGATACTACCAGTCATTATAACACTAGATACTACCAGTCATTATAACACTAGATACTACCAGTCATTATAACACTAGATACTACCAGTCATTATAACACTAGATACTACCAGTCATTATAACACAAGATACATTATAACACTAGAATCTACCAGTCATTATAACACTAGATACATTATAACACTAGATTCTACCAGTCATTATAACACTAGATACTACCAGTCATTATAACACTAGATACATTATAACACTAGATACTACCAGTCATTATAATACTAGATACATTATAACACTAGATATCACCAGTCATTATAACACTAGATACATTATAACACTAGATACTACCAGTCATTATAACACTAGATACTACCAGTCATTATAACACTAGATACTACCAGTCATTATAACACTAGATACTACCAGTCATTATAACACTAGATACATTATAACACTAGATACTACCAGTCATTATAACACTAGATACTACCAGTCATTATAACACTAGATACATTATAACACTAGATACTACCAGTCATTATAACACTAGATACTACCATTCATTATAACACTAGAATCTACCAGTCATTATAACACTAGATACATTATAACACTAGATACTACCAGTCATTATAACACTAGATACTACCAGTCATTATAACACAAGATACATTATAACACTAGAATCTACCAGTCATTATAACACTAGATACATTATAACACTAGATTCTACCAGTCATTATAACACTAGATACTACCAGTCATTATAACACTAGATACTACCAGTCATAATAACACAAGATACATTATAACACTAGATACTACCAGTCATTATAATACTAGATACATTATAACACTAGATACTACCAGTCATTATAACACTAGATACTACCAGTCATTATAACACTAGATACTACCAGTCATTAGAACACTAGATACATTATAACACTAGATACTACCAGTCATTATAACACTAGATACTACCAGTCATTATAACACTAGATACTACCAGTCATTAGAACACGAGATACGTTATAACACTAGATACTACCAGTCATTATAACACTAGATACTGCCAGTCATTATAACACTAGATACATTATAACACAAGATACTACCAGTCATTATAACACTAGATACTACCAGTCATTATAACACTATATACATTATAACACAAGATACTACCATTCATTATAACACTAGATACTACCAGTCATTATAACACTAGATACATTATAACACTAGATACTACCAGTCATTATAACACTAGATACTGCCAGTCATTATAACACAAGATACTACCATTCATTATAACACTAGAATCTACCAGTCATTATAACACTAGATACATTATAACACTAGATACTACCATTCATTATAACACTAGATTCTACCAGTCCTTATAACACAAGATACATTATAACACTAGAATCTACCAGTCATTATAACACTAGATACATTATAACACTAGATTCTACCAGTCATTATAACACTAGATACTAGCAGTCATTATAACACTAGATACTACCAGTCATAATAACACAAGATACATTATAACACTAGATACTACCAGTCATTATAACACTAGAATCTACCAGTCATTATAACACAAGATACATTATAACACTAGATAAATTATAACACTAGATACTACCAGTCATTATAACACTAGATACTACCAGTCATTATAACACAAGATACATTATAACACTAGATACTACCAGTCATTATAACACTAGATACTACCAGTCATTATAACACTAGATACTACCAGTCATTATAACACTAGATACATTATAACACTAGATACTACCAGTCATTATAACACTAGATACTACCAGTCATTATAACACTAGAATCTACCAGTCATTATAACACTAGATACATTATAACACTAGATACTACCAGTCATTATAACACTAGATACTACCAGTCATTATAACACAAGATACATTATAACACTAGAATCTACCAGTCATTATAACACTAGATACATTATAACACTAGATTCTACCAGTCATTATAACACTAGATACTACCAGTCATTATAACACTAGATACTACCAGTCATAATAACACAAGATACATTATAACACTAGATACTACCAGTCATTATAATATTAGATACATTATAACACTAGATATCACCAGTCATTATAACACTAGATACATTATAACACTAGATACTACCAGTCATTATAACACTAGATACATTATAACACTAGATACTACCAGTCATTATAATACTAGATACATTATAACACTAGATATCACCAGTCATTATAACACTAGATACATTATAACACTAGATACTACCAGTCATTATAACACTAGATACTACCAGTCATTATAACACTAGATACTACCAGTCATTATAACACTAGATACTACCAGTCATTATAACACTAGATACTACCAGTCATTAGAACACGAGATACATTATAACACTAGATACTACCAGTCATTATAACACTAGATACTGCCAGTCATTATAACACTAGATACATTATAACACAAGATACTACCAGTCATTATAACACTAGATACTACCAGTCATTATAACACTATATACATTATAACACTAGATACTACCATTCATTATAACACTAGATACTACCAGTCATTATAACACTAGATACATTGTAACACTAGATACTACCAGTCATTATAACACTAGATACTGCCAGTCATTATAACACAAGATACTACCAGTCATTATAACACTAGATACTACCAGTCATTATAACACTAGATACATTATAACACTAGATACTACCAGTCATTATAACACTAGAATCTACCAGTCATTATAACACTAGATACTACCAGTCATTATAACACTAGATACATTATAACACAAGATACAACCAGTCATTATAACACTAGATACTACCAGTCATTAGAACACTAGATACATTATAACACTAGATACTACCAGTCATTATAACACTAGATACTACCAGTCATTATAACACTAGATACTACCAGTCATTAGAACACTAGATACTACCAGTCATTATAACACTAGATACATTATAACACTAGATACTACCAGTCATTATAACACTAGATACTACCAGTCATTAGAACACTAGATACTACCAGTCATTATAACGCTATATACATTATAACACAAGATACTACCAGTCATTATAACACTAGATACTGCCAGTCATTATAACACTAGATACATTATAACACGAGATACTACCAGTCATTATAACACTAGATACTACCAGTCATTATAACACTAGATACATTATAACACTAGATACTACCAGTCATTATAACACTAGATACTGCCAGTCATTATAACACTAGATACATTATAACACTAGATACTACCAGTCATTATAACACTAGAATCTACCAGTCATTATAACACAAGATACATTATAACACTAGATACATTATAACACTAGATACCACCAGTCATTATAACACTAGATACTACCAGTCATTATAACACTAGATACATTATAACACTAGATACTACCATTCATTATAACACTAGATACTACCAGTCATTATAACACTAGATACTACCAGTCATTATAACACAAGATACATTATAACACTAGATACTACCAGTCATTATAACACTAGATACATTATAACACTAGATACTACCAGTCATTATAACACTAGATACTACCATTCATTATAACACTAGAATCTACCAGTCATTATAACACTAGATACATTATAACACTAGATACTAGCAGTCATTATAACACTAGATACTACCAGTCATTATAACACAAGATACATTATAACACTAGAATCTACCAGTCATTATAACACTAGATACATTATAACACTAGATTCTACCAGTCATTATAACACTAGATACTACCAGTCATTATAACACTAGATACTACCAGTCATACTAACACAAGATACATTATAACACTAGATACTACCAGTCATTATAATACTAGATACATTATAACACTAGATACTACCAGTCATTATAACACTAGATACTACCAGTCATTATAACACTAGATACTACCAGTCATTAGAACACTAGAAACATTATAACACTAGATACTACCAGTCATTATAACACTAGATACTACCAGTCATTATAACACTAGATACTACCAGTCATTATAACACTAGATACTACCAGTCATTATAACACTAGATACTACCAGTCATTATAACACTAGATACATTATAACACAAGATACTACCATTCATTATAACACTAGATACTACCAGTCATTATAACACTAGATACATTATAACACTAGATACTACCAGTCATTATAACACTAGATACTACCATTCATTATAACACTAGAATCTACCAGTCATTATAACACTAGATACATTATAACACTAGATACTACCAGTCATTATAACACTAGATACTACCAGTCATTATAACACAAGATACATTATAACACTAGAATCTACCAGTCATTATAACACTAGATACATTATAACACTAGATTCTACCAGTCATTATAACACTAGATACTACCAGTCATTATAACACTAGATACTACCAGTCATAATAACACAAGATACATTATAACACTAGATACTACCAGTCATTATAATACTAGATACATTATAACACTAGATACTACCAGTCATTATAACACTAGATACTACCAGTCATTATAACACTAGATACTACCAGTCATTAGAACACTAGAAACATTAGAACACTAGATACTACCAGTCATTATAACACTAGATACTACCAGTCATTATAACACTAGATACTACCAGTCATTAGAACACGAGATACGTTATAACACTAGATACTACCAGTCATTATAACACTAGATACTGCCAGTCATTATAACACTAGATACATTATAACACAAGATACTACCAGTCATTATAACACTAGATACTACCGGTCATTATAACACTATATACATTATAACACAAGATACTACCATTCATTATAACACTAGATACTACCAGTCATTATAACACTAGATACATTATAACACTAGATACTACCAGTCATTATAACACTAGATACTGCCAGTCATTATAACACAAGATACTACCATTCATTATAACACTAGAATCTACCAGTCATTATAACACTAGATACATTATAACACTAGATACTACCAGTCATTATAACACTAGATACTACCAGTCATTATAACACAAGATACATTATAACACTAGAATCTACCAGTCATTATAACACTAGATACATTATAACACTAGATTCTACCAGTCATTATAACACTAGATACTAGCAGTCATTATAACACTAGATACTACCAGTCATAATAACACAAGATACATTATAACACTAGATACTACCTAGATACTACAGTCATTATAACACTAGATACTACCAGTCATTATAACACAAGATACATTATAACACTAGATACTACCAGTCATTATAACACTAGATACTACCAGTCATTATAACACTAGATACTACCAGTCATTATAACACTAGATACATTATAACACTAGATACTACCAGTCATTATAACACTAGATACTACCAGTCATTATAACACTAGAATCTACCAGTCATTATAACACTAGATACATTATAACACTAGATACTACCAGTCATTATAACACTAGATACTACCAGTCATTATAACACAAGATACATTATAACACTAGAATCTACCAGTCATTATAACACTAGATACATTATAACACTAGATTCTACCAGTCATTATAACACTAGATACTACCAGTCATTATAACACTAGATACTACCAGTCATAATAACACAAGATACTTTATAACACTAGATACTACCAGTCATTATAACCTAGACTACCAGTCATTATAATACTAGATACATTATAACACTAGATATCACCAGTCATTATAACACTAGATACATTATAACACTAGATACTACCAGTCATTATAACACTAGATACTACCAGTCATTATAACACTAGATACTACCAGTCATTATAACACTAGATACTACCAGTCATTATAACACTAGATACTACCAGTCATTAGAACACGAGATACATTATAACACTAGATACTACCAGTCATTATAACACTAGATACTGCCAGTCATTATAACACTAGATACATTATAACACAAGATACTACCAGTCATTATAACACTAGATACTACCAGTCATTATAACACTATATACATTATAACACTAGATACTACCATTCATTATAACACTAGATACTACCAGTCATTATAACACTAGATACATTGTAACACTAGATACTACCAGTCATTATAACACTAGATACTGCCAGTCATTATAACACAAGATACTACCAGTCATTATAACACTAGATACTACCAGTCATTATAACACTAGATACATTATAACACTAGATACTACCAGTCATTATAACACTAGAATCTACCAGTCATTATAACACTAGATACTACCAGTCATTATAACACTAGATACATTATAACACAAGATACAACCAGTCATTATAACACTAGATACTACCAGTCATTAGAACACTAGATACATTATAACACTAGATACTACCAGTCATTATAACACTAGATACTACCAGTCATTATAACACTAGATACTACCAGTCATTAGAACACTAGATACTACCAGTCATTAGAACACTAGATACATTATAACACTAGATACTACCAGTCATTATAACACTAGATACTACCAGTCATTATAACACTAGATACTACCAGTCATTATAACGCTATATACATTATAACACAAGATACTACCAGTCATTATAACACTAGATACTGCCAGTCATTATAACACTAGATACATTATAACACGAGATACTACCAGTCATTATAACACTAGATACTACCAGTCATTATAACACTAGATACATTATAACACTAGATACTACCAGTCATTATAACACTAGATACTGCCAGTCATTATAACACTAGATACATTATAACACTAGATACTACCAGTCATTATAACACTAGAATCTACCAGTCATTATAACACAAGATACATTATAACACTAGATACATTATAACACTAGATACCACCAGTCATTATAACACTAGATACTACCACTCATTATAACACTAGATACATTATAACACTAGATACTACCATTCATTATAACACTAGATACTACCAGTCATTATAACACTAGATACTACCAGTCATTATAACACAAGATACATTATAACACTAGATACTACCAGTCATTATAACACTAGATACATTATAACACTAGATACTACCAGTCATTATAACACTAGATACTACCATTCATTATAACACTAGAATCTACCAGTCATTATAACACTAGATACATTATAATACTAGATACTAGCAGTCATTATAACACTAGATACTACCAGTCATTATAACACAAGATACATTATAACACTAGAATCTACCAGTCATTATAACACTAGATACTACCAGTCATTATAACACTAGATACTACCAGTCATAATAACACAAGATACATTATAACACTAGATACTACCAGTCATTATAATACTAGATACATTATAACACTAGATACTACCAGTCATTATAACACTAGATACTACCAGTCATTATAACACTAGATACTACCAGTCATTAGAACACTAGAAACATTATAACACTAGATACTACCAGTCATTATAACACTAGATACTACCAGTCATTATAACACTAGATACTACCAGTCATTAGAACACGAGATACATTATAACACTAGATACTACCAGTCATTATAACACTAGATACTGCCAGTCATTATAACACTAGATACATTATAACACAAGATACTACCAGTCATTATAACACTAGATACTACCAGTCATTATAACACTATATACATTATAACACAAGATACTACCATTCATTATAACACTAGATACTACCAGTCATTATAACACTAGATACATTATAACACTAGATACTACCAGTCATTATAACACTAGATACTGCCAGTCATTATAACACAAGATACTACCATTCATTATAACACTAGAATCTACCAGTCATTATAACACTAGATACATTATAACACTAGATACTACCAGTCATTATAACACTAGATACTACCAGTCCTTATAACACAAGATACATTATAACACTAGAATCTACCAGTCATTATAACACTAGATACATTATAACACTAGATTCTACCAGTCATTATAACACTAGATACTAGCAGTCATTATAACACTAGATACTACCAGTCATAATAACACAAGATACATTATAACACTAGATACTACCAGTCATTATAACACTAGAATCTACCAGTCATTATAACACAAGATACATTATAACACTAGATAAATTATAACACTAGATACTACCAGTCATTATAACACTAGATACTACCAGTCATTATAACACAAGATACATTATAACACTAGATACTACCAGTCATTATAACACTAGATACTACCAGTCATTATAACACTAGATACTACCAGTCATTATAACACTAGATACATTATAACACTAGATACTACCAGTCATTATAACACTAGATACTACCAGTCATTATAACACTAGAATCTACCAGTCATTATAACACTAGATACATTATAACACTAGATACTACCAGTCATTATAACACTAGATACTACCAGTCATTATAACACAAGATACATTATAACACTAGAATCTACCAGTCATTATAACACTAGATACATTATAACACTAGATTCTACCAGTCATTATAACACTAGATACTACCAGTCATTATAACACTAGATACTACCAGTCATAATAACACAATATACATTATAACACTAGATACTACCAGTCATTATAATATTAGATACATTATAACACTAGATATCACCAGTCATTATAAGACTAGATACATTATAACACTAGATACTACCAGTCATTATAACACTAGATACATTATAACACTAGATACTACCAGTCATTTAAATACTAGATACATTATAACACTAGATATCACCAGTCATTATAACACTAGATACATTATAACACTAGATACTACCAGTCATTATAACACTAGATACTACCAGTCATTATAACACTAGATACTACCAGTCATTATAACACTAGATACTACCAGTCATTATAACACTAGATACTACCAGTCATTAGAACACGAGATACATTATAACACTAGATACTACCAGTCATTATAACACTAGATACTGCCAGTCATTATAACACTAGATACATTATAACACAAGATACTACCAGTCATTATAACACTAGATACTACCAGTCATTATAACACTATATACATTATAACACTAGATACTACCATTCATTATAACACTAGATACTACCAGTCATTATAACACTAGATACATTGTAACACTAGATACTACCAGTCATTATAACACTAGATACTGCCAGTCATTATAACACAAGATACTACCAGTCATTATAACACTAGATACTACCAGTCATTATAACACTAGATACATTATAACACTAGATACTACCAGTCATTATAACACTAGAATCTACCAGTCATTATAACACTAGATACTACCAGTCATTATAACACTAGATACATTATAACACAAGATACAACCAGTCATTATAACACTAGATACTACCAGTCATTAGAACACTAGATACATTATAACACTAGATACTACCAGTCATTATAACACTAGATACTACCAGTCATTATAACACACTAGATACATTATAACACGAGATACTACCAGTCATTATAACACTAGATACTACCAGTCATTATAACACTAGATACATTATAACACTAGATACTACCAGTCATTATAACACTAGATACTGCCAGTCATTATAACACTAGATACATTATAACACTAGATACTACCAGTCATTATAACACTAGAATCTACCAGTCATTATAACACAAGATACATTATAACACTAGATACATTATAACACTAGATACCACCAGTCATTATAACACTAGATACTACCACTCATTATAACACTAGATACATTATAACACTAGATACTACCATTCATTATAACACTAGATACTACCAGTCATTATAACACTAGATACTACCAGTCATTATAACACAAGATACATTATAACACTAGATACTACCAGTCATTATAACACTAGATACATTATAACACTAGATACTACCAGTCATTATAACACTAGATACTACCATTCATTATAACACTAGAATCTACCAGTCATTATAACACTAGATACATTATAACACTAGATACTACCAGTCATTATAACACTAGATACTACCAGTCATTATAACACAAGATACATTATAACACTAGAATCTACCAGTCATTATAACACTAGATACATTATAACACTAGATTCTACCAGTCATTATAACACTAGATACTAGCAGTCATTATAACACTAGATACTACCAGTCATAATAACACAAGATACATTATAACACTAGATACTACCAGTCATTATAATACTAGATACATTATAACACTAGATATCACCAGTCATTATAACACTAGATACATTATAACACTAGATACTACCAGTCATTATAACACTAGATACTACCAGTCATTATAACACTAGATACTACCAGTCATTATAACACTAGATACTACCAGTCATTATAACACTAGATACTACCAGTCATTATAACACTAGAATCTACCAGTCATTATAATACTAGATACATTATAACACTAGATATCACCAGTCATTATAACACTAGATACTACCAGTCATTATAACACTAGATACTACCAGTCATTATAACACTAGATACTACCAGTCATTATAACACTAGATACTACCAGTCATTATAACACTAGATACTACCAGTCATTATAACACAAGATACATTATAACACTAGAATCTACCAGTCATTATAACACTAGATACATTATAACACTAGATTCTACCAGTCATTATAACACTAGATACTACCAGTCATTATAATACTAGATACATTATAACACTAGATATCACCAGTCATTATAACACTAGATACATTATAACACTAGATACTACCAGTCATTATAACACTAGATACTACCAGTCATTATAACACTAGATACTAACAGTCATTATAACACTAGATACTACCAGTCATTATAACACTAGATACTACCAGTCATTATAACACTAGATACATTATAACACTAGATACTACCAGTCATTATAACACTAGATACTACCAGTCATTATAACACTAGAATCTACCAGTCATTATAACACTAGATACATTATAACACTAGATACTACCAGTCATTATAACACTAGATACTACCAGTCATTATAACACAAGATACATTATAACACTAGAATCTACCAGTCATTATAACACTAGATACATTATAACACTAGATTCTACCAGTCATTATAACACTAGATACTAGCAGTCATTATAACACTAGATACTACCACTCATAATAACACAAGATACATTATAACACTAGATACTACCAGTCATTATAATACTAGATACATTATAACACTAGATATCACCAGTCATTATAACACTAGATACATTATAACACTAGATACTACCAGTCATTATAACACTAGATACTACCAGTCATTATAACACTAGATACTACCAGTCATTATAACACTAGATACTACCAGTCATTATAACACTAGATACTACCAGTCATTATAACACAAGATACATTATAACACTAGAATCTACCAGTCATTATAACACTAGATACATTATAACACTAGATTCTACCAGTCATTATAACACTAGATACTACCAGTCATTATAACACTAGATACATTATAACACTAGATACTACCAGTCATTATAATACTAGATACATTATAACACTAGATATCACCAGTCATTATAACACTAGATACATTATAACACTAGATACTACCAGTCATTATAACACTAGATACTACCAGTCATTATAACACTAGATACTAACAGTCATTATAACACTAGATACTACCAGTCATTATAACACTAGATACTACCAGTCATTATAACACTAGATACATTATAACACTAGATACTACCAGTCATTATAACACTAGAATCTACCAGTCATTATAACACTAGATACATTATAACACTAGATACTACCAGTCATTATAACACTAGATACTACCAGTCATTATAACACAAGATACATTATAACACTAGAATCTACCAGTTATTATAACACTAGATACATTATAACACTAGATTCTACCAGTCATTATAACACTAGATACTACCAGTCATTATAACACTAGATACATTATAACACTAGATACTACCAGTCATTATAATACTAGATACATTATAACACTAGATATCACCAGTCATTATAACACTAGATACATTATAACACTAGATACTACCAGTCATTATAACACTAGATACTACCAGTCATTATAACACTAGATACTACCAGTCATTATAACACTAGATACTACCAGTCATTATAACACTAGATACATTATAACACTAGATACTACCAGTCATTATAACACTAGAATCTACCAGTCATTATAACACTAGATACATTATAACACTAGATACTACCAGTCATTATAACACTAGATACTACCAGTCATTATAACACTAGATACTAACAGTCATTATAACACTAAATACTACCAGTCATTATAACACTAGATACTACCAGTCATTATAACACTAGATACATTATAACACTAGATACTACCAGTCATTATAACACTAGATACTACCAGTCATTATAACACTAGATACATTATAACACTAGATACTACCAGTCATTATAACACTAGATACTACCAGTCATTATAACACAAGATACATTATAACACTAGAATCTACCAGTCATTATAACACTAGATACATTATAACACTAGATTCTACCAGTCATTATAACACTAGATACTACCAGTCATTATAACACTAGATACATTATAACACTAGATACTACCAGTCATTATAATACTAGATACATTATAACACTAGATATCACCAGTCATTATAACACTAGATACATTATAACACTAGATACTACCAGTCATTATAACACTAGATACTACCAGTCATTATAACACTAGATACTACCAGTCATTATAACACAAGATACTACCAGTCATTATAACACTAGATACATTATAACACTAGATACTACCAGTCATTATAACACTAGATACATTATAACACTAGATACTACCAGTCATTATAACACTAGATACTACCAGTCATTATAACACAAGATGCATTATAACACTAGAATCTACCAGTCATTATAACACTAGATACATTATAACACTAGATTCTACCAGTCATTATAACACTAGATACTAGCAGTCATTATAACACTAGATACTACCACTCATAATAACACAAGATACATTATAACACTAGATACTACCAGTCATTATAATACTAGATACATTATAACACTAGATATCACCAGTCATTATAACACTAGATACATTATAACACTAGATACTACCAGTCATTATAACACTAGATACTACCAGTCATTATAACACTAGATACTACCAGTCATTATAACACTAGATACTACCAGTCATTATAACACTAGATACTACCAGTCATTATAACACTAGATACTACCAGTCATTATAACACAAGATACATTATAACACTAGAATCTACCAGTCATTATAACACTAGATACATTATAACACTAGATTCTACCAGTCATTATAACACTAGATACTACCAGTCATTATAACACTAGATACATTATAACACTAGATACTACCAGTCATTATAATACTAGATACATTATAACACTAGATATCACCAGTCATTATAACACTAGATACATTATAACACTAGATACTACCAGTCATTATAACACTAGATACTACCAGTCATTAAAACACTAGATACTAACAGTCATTATAACACTAGATACTACCAGTCATTATAACACTAGATACTACCAGTCATTATAACACTAGATACATTATAACACTAGATACTACCAGTCATTATAACACTAGAATCTACCAGTCATTATAACACTAGATACATTATAACAATAGATACTACCAGACATTATAACACTAGATACTACCAGTCATTATAACACAAGATACATTATAACACTAGAATCTACCAGTTATTATAACACTAGATACATTATAACAATAGATTCTACCAGTCATTATAACACTAGATACTACCAGTCATTATAACACTAGATACATTATAACACTAGATACTACCAGTCATTATAATACTAGATACATTATAACACTAGATATCACCAGTCATTATAACACTAGATACATTATAACACTAGATACTACCAGTCATTATAACACTAGATACTACCAGTCATTATAACACTAGATACTACCAGTCATTATAACACTAGATACATTATAACACTAGATACTACCAGTCATTATAACACTAGAATCTACCAGTCATTATAACACTAGATACATTATAACACTAGATACTACCAGTCATTATAACACTAGATACTACCAGTCATTATAACACTAGATACATTATAACACTAGATACTACCAGTCATTATAACACTAGATACTACCAGTCATTATAACACAAGATACATTATAACACTAGAATCTAACAGTTATTATAATACTAGATACATTATAACACTAGATATCACCAGTCATTATAACACTAGATACATTATAACACTAGATACTACCAGTCATTATAACACTAGATACTACCAGTCATTATAACACTAGATACTACCAGTCATTATAACACAAGATACTACCAGTCATTATAACACTAGATACATTATAACACTAGATACTACCAGTCATTATAACACTAGATACATTATAACACTAGATACTACCAGTCATTATAACACTAGATACTACCAGTCATTATAACACAAGATACATTATAACACTAGAATCTACCAGCCATTATAACACTAGATACATTATAACACTAGATTCTACCAGTCATTATAACACTAGATACTACCAGTCATTATAACACTAGATACTACCAGTCATAATAACACAAGATACATTATAACACTAGATACTACCAGTCATTATAATACTAGATACATTATAACACTAGATACTACCAGTCATTATAACACTAGATACTACCAGTCATTATAAAACTAGATACTACCAGTCATTAGAACACTAGAAACATTATAACACTAGATACTACCAGTCATTATAACACTAGATACTACCAGTCATTATAACACTAGATACTACCAGTCATTAGAACACGAGATACATTATAACACTAGATACTACCAGTCATTATAACACTAGATACTGCCAGTCATTATAACACTAGATACATTATAACACAAGATACTACCAGTCATTATAACACTAGATACTACCAGTCATTATAACACTATATACATTATAACACAAGATACTACCATTCATTATAACACTAGATACTACCAGTCATTATAACACTAGATACTGCCAGTCATTATAACACAAGATACTACCATTCATTATAACACTAGATACTACCAGTCATTATAACACTAGATACATTATAACACTAAATACTACCAGTCATTATAACACTAGAATCTACCAGTCATTATAACACAAGATACATTATAACACTAGATACATTATAACACTAGATACTACCAGTCATTATAACACTAGATACTACCAGTCATTATAACACAAGATACATTATAACACTAGATACTACCAGTCATTATAACACTAGATACTACCAGTCATTATAACACTAGATACTACCAGTCATTATAACACTAGATACATTATAACACTAGATACTACCAGTCATTATAACACTAGATACTACCAGTCATTATAACACCAGATACTACCAGTCATTATAACACTAGATACATTATAACACTAGATACTACCAGCCATTATAACGCTAGATACAACCAGTCATTATAACACTAGATAGATTATAACACTAGATACTACCAGTCATTTTAACACTAGATACTACCAGTCATTATAACACTAGATACTACCAGTCATTATAACACTAGATACTACCAGTCATTATAACACAAGATACATTATAACACTAGATACTACCAGTCATTATAACACTAGATACTACCAGTCATTATAACACTAGATACTACCAGTCATTATAACACTAGATACATTATAACACTAGATACTACCAGTCATTATAACACTAGATACTACCAGTCATTATAACACCAGATACTACCAGTCATTATAACACTAGATACATTATAACACTAGATACTACCAGCCATTATAACGCTAGATACAACCAGTCATTATAACACTAGATAGATTATAACACTAGATACTACCAGTCATTATAACACTAGATACTACCAGTCATTATAACACTAGATACTACCAGTCATTATAACACTAGATACATTATAACACTAGATACATTATAACACTAGATACTACCAGTCATTATAACACAAGATACATTATAACACTAGATACTACCAGTCATTATAACACTAGATACTACCATTCATTATAACACTAGATACTACCAGTCATTATAACACTAGATACTACCAGTCATTATAACACTAGATACATTATAACACTAGATACTACCAGTCATTATAACACTAGATACTACCAGTCATTATAACACTAGATACTACCAGTCATAATAACACTAGATACAACCAGTCATTATAACACTAGATACTACCAGTCATAATAACACTAGATACTACCAGTCATTATAACACTAGATACATTATAACACTAGATACTACCAGTCATCATAACACTAGATACTACCAGTCATTATAACACTAGATATATTATAACACTAGATACCACCAGTCATTATAACACTAGATACTACCAGTCATTATAACACTAGATACATTATAACACAAGATACTACCAGTCATTATAACACTAGATACTACCAGTCATTATAACACTAGATACATTATAACACTAGATACATTATAACACAAGATACTACCAGTAATTATAAGATGAGGGACTGGTCAGACAGTAGTCAGACTGAACAGTCTCTCTCTCTCTCTCTCTCTGTCTCTCTCTCTATGTATATATATATTCGGTGGGGGAAAAAGTATTTGATCCCCTGCTGATTTTGTACGTTTGCCCACTGATAAAGAAAGGATCAGTCTATAATTTTAATGGTAGGTTTATTTGAGAGAGACAAAAATATCAAGAAAAACGCATGTCAAAAATGTTATAAATTGATTTGCATTTTAATTAGGGAAATAAGTATTTGACCCCCTCTCAATCAGAAAGATTTCTGGCTCCCAGGTGTCTTTTACACAGGTAACGAGCTGAGATTAGGACCACACTCTTAAAGGGAGTGCTCCTAACCGCAGCTTGTTACCTGTAAAAAAGACACCTGTCCACAGAAGCAATCAATCAATCAGATTCCAAACTCTCCACCATGGCCAAGACCAAAGAGCTCTCCAAGGATGTCAGGGACAAGATTGTAGATCTACACAAGGCTGGAATGGGCTACAAGACCATCGCCAAGCAGCTTGGTGAGAAGGTGACAACATTTGGTGCGATTATTCGCAAATGGAAGAAACACAAAAGAACTATCAATATCCCTCGGCCTGGGGCTCCATGCAAGATCTCACCTCGTGGGGTTGCAATGATCATGAGAACGGTGAGGAATCAGCCCAGAACTACATGGGAGGATCTTGTCAATGATCTCAAGGCAGCTGGGACCATAGTCACCAAGAAAACAACTGGTAACACACTACGTCGTGAAGGACTGAAATCCTGCAGCGCCCACAAGGTCCCCCTGCTCAAGAAAGCACATACACATGCCCGTCTGAAGTTTGCCAATGAACATCTGAATGATTCAGAGGACAACTGGTGAAAGTGTTGTGGTCAGGTGAGACCAAAATGGAGCTCTTTGGCATCAACTCAACTCACTGTGTTTGGAGGAGAAGGAATGCTGCCTATGACCCCAAGAACACCATCTCCACCGTCAAACATGGAGGTGGAAAAATTATGCTTTGGGGGTGTTTTTCTGCTAAGGGGACAGGACAACTTCACCGCATCAAAGGGACGATAGACGGAGCCATGTACCATCAAATCTTGGGTGAGAACCTCCTTCCCTCAGCAAGAGCATTGGCAATGGGTCGTGGATGGGTATTCCAGCATGACAATGACCCAAAACACACGGCCAAGGCAACAAAGGAGTGGCTCAAGAAGAAGCACATTAAGGTCCTGGAGTGGCCTAGCCAGTCTCCAGACCTTAATCCCATAGAAAATCTGTTGAGGGGGGCTGAAGGTTCGAGTTGCCAAACATAATCCTCGAAACCTTAATGACTTGGAGAAGATCTGCAAAGAGGAGTGGGACAAAATCCCTCCTGAGATGTGTGCAAACCTGGTGGCCAACTACAAGAAACGTCTGACCTCTGTGATTGCCAAGAAGGGTTTTGCCACCAAGTACTAAGTCATGTTTTGCAGAGGGGTCAAATACTTATTTCCCTCATTAAAATGCAATCATTTTATAACATTTTTGACACGCGTTTGTCTGGATTTTTTTGTTGTTATTCTGTCTCTCACTGTTCAAATTAACCTACCATTAAAATTATAGACTGATCATTTCTTTGTAAGTGGGCAAACGTACAAAATCAGCAGGGGATCAAATACTTTTTCCCCCCACTGTATATATATATATATATATATATATATATATATATCCACTTTCTCGGTTTCCTTCTATCTCTCGCCCTGACTTTTTCTTTCTTTAGTAACGGGCATGCCCCGCCCACCTGGGATCTGTCTTTAACCATTTATTTCCTGTTTCCTATTTCCTGTTTCCAATTACCTTTCTAATCCACTTATCACGCAGCATTGATTGTTTACATTTTATTCCTGCGACTCTTTTATACTCTCGCTTGTGCCAGACGTTTTGTCCCATTAACGTTCCGACTGCTGAAACAACCTGTCAAACACATCCCGGTAATGGCTGAAATGTCTTTCCGTTACATCTATAAGAATGCTAAAGCTTCGTCAGGGATTTAACGCACTGTCTCAACACTTAAGTCACAACAACAAAAAAACGAAGAAATACAACTTATTTTGATGGGTGTACATTTTTTGTGATAATAAAAATAAAAAAAAGTGATAATTGAAAACATTTGAAATGTTTACAAATTAGATGCTCTGAAAGTTAAACAGCCTTTTAATGTTGATGACTATTGCTACTTTCTCATTCTATGTGTGAGACTGTTTCTGTCCTACCCTATTAGCATTTTATTGAGACAAATGAGGAGGTGTGTGTGTGTGTGTGTGTGTGTGTGTGTGTGTGTGTGTGTGTTCATTGACTCAGTTTTTAGCAAAGATGTTAGGAAAGACAAGAGGTTAGGAAAGAGAAGAGAGATGAGAATAGGAAAGAGAAGACAGAAAAGGTTAGGAAAGAGTAGAGAGGAGAGTTTAGGAAAGAGAACAGAGAAGAAGTTAAGAAATAGGAGAGAGAAGAGGTTAGGAAAGAGAAGAGGTTAGGACAGAGAAGAAAGAAGAGGCTAGGTAAAAGATGAAAGAAGAGGTAAGCAAGAGCAGATAGAAGAGGTTATGAAATAGAGGAGAGAAGAGGTTAGGAAAGAGAAGAGGAAAGAGGTTTGGAAGAGAAGCGAAAGGAAAGAGAAGATAGTAGAGGTTAGGAAATACAAGAGAGAAGCGATTGGGAAGAGAAGAAAAGAGAGAAGAGGTTCGGAAAGAGAATAGAGAAGCACTTGGGAAGAGAAGCAATAGGAAAGAGAAGAGAGAAGAGGTTAGGAAAGAGAAGACGTTTGGAAAGAGAAGATATTAGAGGTTAGGAAATAGAAGAGAGAAGAGGGTAGGATAGAGAAGGGGTTAGGAAAGAGAAGACAGAAGAGGATAGGAAAGAGAAGAGAGAAGAGGTTAGGAAAGAGAAGAGAGAAGAGGTTAGGAAAGAGAGGAGAGAAGAGATTAGGAAAGAGAGGAGAGAAGATGTTAGGAAAGAGAGGAGAGAAGAGATTAGGAAATAGAAGTGAGAAGAGGTTAGGAAAGAGAATAGAGAAGTGGTTGGGAAGAGAAGAAATAGGAAAGAGAAGAGAGAGGATGTTTGGAAAGAGAAGAGGGAAGAGGTTTGGAAGAGAAGAGGTTAGGACAGAGATGAAAGAAGAGGTTAGGCAAGAGCAGAGAGAAGAGGTTATGAAAGAGAGGAGAGAAGAGGTCAGGAAAGAGAAAAGAGAAGAGGTTAGGAAAGAGAAGGGAGAAGAGGTTAGGAATTAGAGGTGAGAAGAGTTTAGGAAAGAGAAGAGAGAGAGGTTAGGAAAGAGAAGAGAGAGAAGAGGTTAGGAAAGAGAGGAGAGGAGGGGTTATGAAAGAGAAGAGAAGAAAGAAGAGGTTAGGAAAGAGAATAGAGAAGCGGTTGGGAAGAGAAGAAATAGGAAAGAGAAGAGAGAAGAGGTTGAGAAAAAGAAAAGAGAAGAGGTTAGGAAATAGAGGTGAGAAGAGTTTAGGAAAGAGAAGTGAGAGAAGAGGTAAGGAAAGAGAAGAGGTTTGGCAAGAGAAGATAGGAAAAGAAAACAGAAGAGGTTAGGAAATAGAGGACAAAGAGTTTAGGAAAGAGAAGACAGAAGAAATTAGGAAAGAGAAGTGATAAGATGTTAGGAAAGAGAAGAGAGAATAGGTTAGGAAAGAGAAGAGGTTAGGAAAGAGAAGAGAAGGGAGAAGAGGTTAGGAAAGAGAAGAGAAGGGAGAAGAGGTTAGGAAGAGAAGAGATAGGAAAGAGAAGAGAAGAGGTTAGGAAAGAGAAGACAGAATAAATTAGGAATGAGAGGAGAGAAGGGGGTTGGAAAGAAAAGATAGAAGATGTTTGGAAATAGGTGAGAGAAGAGGTTAGGAATGAGAAGAGGTTAGGAATGAGAAGAGGTTAGGAAAGAGAAGGTTTTAGGAAAGAGAAGAGAGAAGACGTTAGGAAAGAGAAGAGGATAGAAAAGAGAAGTGTAGAGAGAAGAGAGTAGAGGTTAGGAAAGAGAAGAGAGAAGAGGTTAGGAAAGAGAAGAGGTTAGGAAAGAAGAAAAGAGAGAAAAGGTTAGGAAAGAGAAGAGAAGAGAGAAGCGGTTAGGAAGAGAAGAGATAGGAAAGAGAAGAAGTTAGGAAAGAGAAGACAGAAGAGGATAGGAAAGAGAGGAGAGAAGAACTTAGGAAAGAGAAGAGAGAAGAGGTTAGGAAAGAGAAGAGAGAAGTCGAACCCACAACCCTGGCGTTGCACACACCATGCTGGCGTTGCAAACACCATGCTCTACCAACTGAGCCACAGAGAAGAGAGAAGAAATTAGGAAAGAGAAGAGAGAAGAGGTCAAGAAAGAGAAAAAGGAAGAGGTTAGGAAAGAAAAGACAGAAGTGGTTAGGAAAGAGAAGAGGTCCTTCTATGACTACCACTATCACTCTATCACTATCATTTTATCATTCCATTGCTATCATTCTATCACCATCATTTTATGTATCATTCTATTACTCTCATTCTATCACTCTATCAATATCATTCTATCATTCTCATTCTATCACTATCATTCTATTACATTACCACTATATTACATTACCACTCTATCACTCTATTAAATTACCACTATATTACATTACCATTCTATCACTCTATTAAATTACCACTCTATTACATTACCAATCTATCACTCTATTAAATTACCACTATGTTACATTACCACTCTATCACTCTATTAAATTACCACTATATTACATTACCACTATATTACATTACCACTATATTACATTACCACTCTATCACTCTATTACATTACCACTATATTACATTACCACTATCACTCTATTACATTACCACTATATTACATTACCACTATATTACATTACCACTCTATCACTATATTACATCACCACTATATTACATTACCACTCTATCACTCTATTACATTACCACTATATTACATTACCACTCTATCACTCTATTAAATTACCACTATATTACATTACCACTCTATCACATCACCACTATATTACATTACCACTATATTACATTACCAATCTATTACATTACCACTATATTACATTACCATTCTATCACCATATTACATTATCGTTCTATTACATTACCACTCTATCACTCTATTAAATTACCACTATATTACATTACCACTATATTACATTACCACTCTATCACTCTATTACATTACCACTATATTACATTACCACTCTATTACCATATTACATTATCGCTCTATTACATTACCACTCTATCACTCTATTACATCACCACTATATTACATTACCACTATATTACATTACCAATCTATTACATTACCACTATATTACATTACCATTCTATCACCATATTACATTATCGTTCTATTACATTATCACTCTATCACTATATTACATTACCACTCAATCACTCTATTAAATTACAACTATATTACATTACCAATCTATTACATTACCACTATATTACATTACCACTCAATCACTCTATTAAATTACCACTATATTACATTACCAATCTATTACATTACCACTATATTACATTACCATTCTATCACTCTATTAAATTACCACTATATTATATTACCACTCTATTACATTACCACTCTATTACACTACCACTCTATTACATTACCACTCTCTTACAATACCACTCTGTCACATTACCACTCTATTACATTACCACTCTCTTACATTACCACTCTCTTACATTAACACTCTGTCAAATTACCACTCTATTACATTACCACTCTCTTACATTACCACTCTGTCACATTACCACTCTATTACATTACCAATCTATTACATTACCACTATATTACATAACCACTCAATCACTCTATTAAATTACCACTATATTACATAACCAATCTAATACATTACTACTATATTACATTACCAATCTATAACATTACCACCCTATCACTCTATTAAATTACCACTATATTACATTACCACTATATTACATTACCACTCTATCACTATATTACATTACCACTCTATCACTCTATTACATTACCACTCTATTACATTACCACTTTATTACATTACCACTATATTACATTACCACTCTATCACTCTATTACATTACCACTCTATCACTCTATTACATTACCACTCTATTACATTACCAATCTATTACATTACCACTCTATCACTATATTACATTATCACTCTATTACATTGCTAATCTATTACATTACCACTCTATCACTCTATTAAATTACCACTCTATCTCTATATTACATTACCACTACATTACATTACCACTCTATCACTCTATAACATTATCAATCTATTACATTACGACTTTATCACTATATTACATTACCACTCCATCACATTACCACTCTATTACATAACCACTCTATCACTATATTACATTACCACTCTATCACTCTATTACATTAGCAATCTATTACATTACCACTATCACTCTATTACATTACCACTCTATCACTCTATTACATTACCACTCTATCACATTACCACTATATCAATCTATCACTCTATCAATTTATCATTGTATCAATCTGTCACTTGCTTAGGGGACTCTTCTCCAGGTTCATTTCTTTGAAGGTGATGGCTTTGTTATGGAAGGTTTGAGAATCACTTCCTTTTAGGTTGTTGTGGAATTTAACGGCTCTTCAGCATTTTGATCATTAGCGGGTATCGGCCTAATTCTGCTCTGCATGCATTATTTGGTGTTTTACATTGTACACTGAGGAACTTTTTTAGCAGAATTCTGAATGCAGAGTCTCATTTGATGTTTGTCCCATTTTGTGAATTCTTGGTTGGTGAGCGGACCCCAGACCTCACAACCATAAAGGGCAATGGGTTCTATAACTGATGCAAGTATTTTTAGCCAGATCCTAATTGGTATGTTGAATTTTTTGTTCCTTTTGATGGCATAGAAGGCCGTTCTTGCCTCTTCTCTCAGATCGTTCACAGCTTTGTGGAAGTTACCTGTGAAGCTGATGTTTAGGCCAAGTTATGTATCGTTTTTTGTGTGCTCTAGAGCAAGATGGTATGTATATTTGGGGGCTAGATGGAATGTATATTTGTGGTCCTGGCAACTGGACCTTTTTTGGAACACCATTATTTTTGTCTCTCAGAGATTTACTGTCAGGGCCCAGGTCTGGCAGAATCTGTGCAGAAGATCTAGGTGCTGCTGTAGCCCCTCCTTGGTTGGGGACAGAAGCACCAGATCATCAGCAAACAGTAGAAATTTGACTTCAGATTCTGGTAGCCGGGTGCTGCAGACTGTTCTAGTGCCCTCGACAAATAGTTGATATATATGTTGAAGAGGGTGGGGCTTCATCTGCATCCCTGTCTCACCCCCAACCCTGTGGAAAGAAAGGTGTGTGTTTTTTGCCAATTTTAACCGCACACTTGTTGTTTGTGTACTTGGATTTCATAATATTGTATGTTTTTCCCCCAACACCACTTTCCATCAGTTTGTACAACAGACCCTCATGCTAAATGCAGTCAAAAGCTTTTTAGAAATGAACAAAGGCGACTTTGCCTTTGTTTTGGATTGTTTGTCAATTAGGGTGTGCAGGGTGAATATGTGGTCTGTCATACAGTAATTTGGTAAAAAGCCTATTTGACATTTGCTCAGTACATAGTTTTCACTGAGGAAATGTACAATTCTGCTGTTAATGATAATGCAGAGGATTTTCCCAAGGTTGCTGTTGATGCATATCCCACTGTATTTATTGGGTTGAAATGTGTCTCCACTTTTGTGGATTGGGGTGATCAGTCCTTGGTTCCAAATGTTGTGTAAAATGCCAGAGCTAAGGAGGATGTTAAAGAGTTTAAGTATAGCCAATTGGAATTTGTGGTCTGTATATTTTATTACTTCATTGAGGATACCATAAACACAACAGGCCTTTTGGTGTAATGGAGGGGTTATATTTTGTCCTGTAGTTCATTCAATGTATTTAGAGAATCCAATGGGTTCTGGTAGTCTTTAATAGTTGATTCTAAGATTTGTATTTGATCATGTATATGTTTTTGCTGTTTGCCGGAGAGAGAGCCTACGTGACCGTACCCCCTCCAGCCGCAGGACGCCAACCACAGGGACGATCACGGGGATCCGGAGCGGACCAGTCACCTGACGAACCGGCTGAGGAGTGAGAGCCTGATGAACCGGCTGAGACCTCCCCGGTTGCCTCGGTTGAGGCACGGGAACCTGTTCACCCAGCTTAGGCATGGGAGCCTACAAACCGGCTGAGGCATGGGAGCCTACAAACCGGCTGAGGCATGGGAGCCTACAAAACGGCTGAGGCATGGGAGCCTATCCAACCCTCTGAGGCATGGGAGCCTATCCAACCCGCTGAGGCATGGGAGCCTATCCAACCCGCTGAGGCATGGGAGCCTATCCAACCCGCTGAGGCATGGGAGCCTATCAAACCCGCTGAGGCATGGGAGCCTATCAAACCCGCTGAGGCATGGGAGCCTATCAAACCCGCTGAGGCATGGGAGCCTACAAACCGGCTGAGGCATGGGAGCCTACAAAACGGCTGAGGCATGGGAGCCTATCCAACCCTCTGAGGCATGGGAGCCTATCCAACCCGCTGAGGCATGGGAGCCTATCCAACCCGCTGAGGCATGGGAGCCTATCAAACCTGCTGAGGCATTGGAGCCTATCAAACCTGCTGAGGCCTCCCAGGTAGCTCCGGCTCCAACACCAGGACCCGACATCACCCCCAACACAAAAACAAAAAAAACACTCCCTGATGCTTCCCTTCGTTGAGTCGTCATCCTGTAACGATGTTGCGGTCTCCTGTCAGTGGCTGTTTGTGTTTCTTGTTTTGTTCATTTATTAAATGAATTAAACTCCCTGAACTTGCTTCCTGACTCTCAGTGTAAATCATTACAAACTCTGTGTTGTTGTTTGTTTAAAGTCTTCAAATTTTCCCAGAAGTGGTTAAATTCTACGGATTCTTCAACTACATTGAGCTGATTTCTGACGTGCTGTTCAATCTTTCTCCGTAGTGTATGTCTGCATTGTTTTAGTGATTCACCACATTGATGTCGTAGGCTCAGGTTTTCTGGGACTCTATGTTATTGGTCGGATAGGTTTTTCAATTTTCTTCTTAGGTTTTTACATTGTTCATCAAACCATTTGTCATTCTTGTTAATTTTCTTAGGTTGTCTGCTTGAAATGTTTTGAAATCTCTCTCTCACTCTCCTCTCTCTATCTCTCCTCTCACACTTCTGCCTCTCTCTCTCTCTCTTTCCTCCTCTCCTCTCACACTTCTGCCTCTCTCTATCTTTATCTCTCCTCTCACACTTCTGCCTCTCTCTCTCTCTTTCCTCCTTTCCTCTCACACTTCTGCCTCTCTCACTCTCTCTCTTTCCTCCTTTCCTCTCACACTTCTGCCTCTCTCTATCTTTATCTCTCCTCTCACACTTCTCTATCTCTCTTTCCATTTCTATCCAGGCAAATGATGCTTGAGGCTCTCTCTCCATCGCTCCCTTTCTCTATCCCAGTCCCTCTCTCTCGCCCTTCCGCCCTCCCTCCCTCTCTGTCTGTCTCTCTCTCTCAGTCTGTGTAGGCTGCACATTATGAACAGTCACACTCTACTCTCTCTGCAGTAACCACTGCAAACCGTCTACCCTGAGAAACAGAGGGGGAGGTAAAAAGCGATAGAGAGATAAATGGATGAATGAAGACAGGAGGAACAGCAGAGGACAAAATAAAAGGAGGACAGGAAAAAAAACTACAGAGGGAATTATCACAGTGTTTTTCCTTCTCTCGTTTAATGTTCTCTTCCTCTCCTTTCATCCCTCTCTCTTTTTTTCATCTTTTCATTCAATACCTGTACGCAGGGATTAAAATGACTTAAAATGCAATCTACGGACGGAGAGATCTGGACGGAGGTAGAAATGGGAAAGGGGATGAGAAGAGAGAGAGGGTTTGTCCTCTGAAGAGATTTCGTGTTGTACAGCTGGCGAGAGAACGAGGGAACGAGAGAGAGAGAGACAGCGGCAGGGAGAGAGAGGTGAAGAAGTGCACTCTAGAGAGAGAGAGAAGGAGATTGAGAGAGAGAGAGAGAGAGAGAGAGAGAGAGTTGCCAGTTTTTTTCTGAGGAGCAGCACATTGGACGCATCAGAATAAAGAGAAGATAGGACATTCCGTGATTCTGTGATTCCGTGCAGAAGAATCCGGATGACTAGGTTTGTTCCATCACTTTTATCTCTGGGAAAAGAAGGATGTCGCATAGAGATGTATAGATATCGCAACGTTGTATCTGTCTCAACGATGCTGCCCATACGCTCACACACGCCATAATGGGATAGATACAATGGCGCAATGGTCTCTATACATCTCTATGCGACAAGCGGGAAAGAATGAGGAAGTGGATATAATGTATTTTCTTATGATTATCTGTGAAATTATAATCTATTATAATATTTATGACTATGTATAGCTTTGGAAGACTGTAAATGACCAACCGCCCAGTTTTTCAGTAGTTAGAAGGTACAGTTAATTCTTCTGCTTTTGAGAGGAGCTGGCTACTGTACCGGGAGACAACCAGCAATTGTGCTAAGCTAGCGATATGCTAACTTTAATCATGTCCAGGCTAAATGCAGAAACGTAAAAATGGTATTAGCTTGTCTGACTCTGATTTAGTAGATAAATGACCTAAATCTCTAAATCTTCCAGTATTCCTTTAAATAAATAGAGAAACAGAAATGGAGAGATAACCTCCTGCCAAATGTATGACCATGTTAGAGACACATATTTCCCTCAGATTACACAGATACACAAAGAAATCTAAAATCAAATTAATACATTTGATATTCTCCCATAACCAGAGAAGAACAAACACCATTGTAAATACAACCCATATTTATGTTAAATAATTTCCCTTTTGTACTTTAAATATTTGCACATAATATGACATTTGAAATGTCTTTATTCTTTTGGAGCTTCTGTGAGTGTAATGTTTACTGTACATTTTGTATTTTTTTTTTATTCCACTTTTGTTTATTATCTACTTCACTTGCTTCGGCAATGTAAACATATGTTTCCCATGCCAATAAAGCCCTTAAACTGAAATTGAGAGAGAGAGAGAGAGAGAGAAAGAGAGAGAGAGAGAGAGAGAGGTAAAGAGACAAACTGTACTGTTGTCAAATCTATACAGACAGGACGGATATCTAAACACACACACACACACACACACACACACACACACACACACACACACACACACACACACACACACACACACACACACACACACACACACACACACACACACACACACACACACACACTCTGATAGGCTTTAGTGGTGGCTGAATTGATTTTGTTGGTAGAGGTGTCTGCTTAAGAGCCCTTTGATTGACAGCTGGTACAGGCAGGTGGGCGGTACTTAAACCTGGGTCCCAAATGGCACCCTATTCCCTATTATACTACTTTTAACCAAATCCCTGGTCAAAAGGAGTGCACTAAATAGTGATGTGGGGCCTTGTGGGATGTTTAGGGTCCATTTGACATTTAGCCATGATCAATATTTTATTTTTGGAACAAGGTCGACCTGTCACGATTAACAGTGTACATGTATGTGTCTCCACAGTAGGTCTATAGAGACGTGTTAAGGAGGGCATGATGTAATTGCATGGACAAGTGTGTGTGTGTGTGTGTGTGTGTGTGTTTGAGTGAAAGGTGAATAGACAGGAGAATAGCAAACCAGACAGACAGAATGATGGATACACTGATGAAGAGCGAGAGGGAGAAAGGGGAGAGAGAGAAGGAGCGAGAGAGGGGAGAGAGAGAGGAGAGAGAGAGCAGGAGAGAGAGAAGGAGCGAGAGAAGGAGCGAGAGAGGGGAGCGAGAGAGAGAAGGAGCGAGAGAAGGAGCGAGAGAGAGGAGAGAGAGGGGAGCGAGAGAGAGAAGGAGCGAGAGAAGGAGCGAGAGAGGGGAGCGAGAGAGAGAAGGAGCGAGAGAAGGAGCGAGAGAGAGGAGAGAGAGGGGACCGAGAGAGAGAAGGAGCGAGAGAAGGAGCGAGAGAAGGAGCGAGAGAGAGGAGAGAGAGGGGACCGAGAGAGAGAAGGAGCGAGAGAAGGAGCGAGAGAGAGGAGAGAGAGGGGAGCGAGAGAGAGAAGGAGCGAGAGAGAAGGAGCGAGAGAGGGGAGAGAGAGGGGAGCGAGAGAGAGAAGGAGCGAGAGAGAAGGAGCGAGAGAGGGGGAGAGAGAGAGGGAGATTGAGTGCAGGAAGGGAGGGGAGGGAGGGGTTAGAGAGAGAGAAGAGATTGTTACGTTCCCCGGCAAGAAAACCAAATATAGTCGCTCAAACAGAAGGGGGAACTAACTGACCAACAACCCAACAAAACAGGTGGGGTTTTAAGAGGGGTTCTGAAAGACACTCATGGGGGTGAACTGAAAGTTGACTAGCATCAAGAACTGGGACCTTAAAGACACCCCCCCCATTAGACCCACTAAATTTGCCCAAGAAGAGGCAAACAAAAGAAAAACCCACACCAAACTTAAAGACAGGAAGCAAACCAAAATGGTGGAGCTAAAACAAAAACAGGGAAGATCAGATAAAGGAATGTTTTTCTAGAAATCCAATAGGGAGCACCAAACTAGGTGTTGACCCTCCACATCTCTCAATACAGCTGGAGCACTGGGCCAGCCGCTCTTAATTAGCAGCAACTAGGTGTTGACCCTCCACATCTCTCAATACAGCTGGAGCACTGGGCCAGCCGCTCTTAATTAGCAGCAACTAGGTGTTGACCCTCCACATCTCTCAATACAGCTGGAGCACTGGGCCAGACGCTCTTAATTAGCAGCAACTAGGTGTTGACCCTCCACATCTCTCAATACAGCTGGAGCACTGGGCCAGCCGCTCTTAATTAGAAGCAACTAGGTGTTGACCCTCCACATCTCTCAATACAGCTGGAGCACTGAAATATCACGCTCTGAAATATCACCTGGGCCAGACGCTCTTAAATATCACCTGGGCCAGACGCTCTGAAATATCACCTGGGCCAGACGCTCTTAAATATCACCTGGGCCAGACGCTCTAAATATCACCTGGGCCAGACGCTCTGAAATATCACCTGGGCCAGACGCTCTGAAATATCACCTGGGCCAGACGCTATTAAATATCACCTGGGCCAGACGCTCTGAAATATCACCTGGGCCAGACACTATTAAATATCACCTGGGCCAGACACTATTAAATATCACCTGGGCCAGACACTATTAAATATCACCTGGGCCAGACAGTCTTAAATATCACCTGGGCCAGACACTATTAAATATCACCTGGGCCAGACGCTCTGAAATATCACCTGGGCTACACGCTATTAAATATCACCTGGGCCAGACGCTATTAAATATCACCTGGGCCAGACGCTCTGAAATATCACCTGGGCCAGACGCTCTGAAATATCACCTGGGCCAGACACTATTAAATATCACCTGGGCCAGACGCTCTGAAATATCACCTGGGCCAGACAGTCTTAAATGTCACCTGGGCCAGACGCTCTTAAATATCACCTGGGCCAGACGCTCTGAAATATCACCTGGGCCAGACGCTCTGAAATATCACCTGGGCCAGACGCTCTGAAATATCACCTGGGCCAGACGCTCTGAAATATCACCTGGGCCAGACGCTATTAAACAATGTGCTAATGAGAGAGAAAACAGAGAGAGAGCGACAGAGAGAGAGAGAATTTGGCCGATTAGCAGAATTAGGCCGATACCCGCTAAATATCAAAATCCAGAAAAGAGCCGTTAAATTCAACAACCACCTAAAAGGAAGTGATTCCCAAACCTTCCATAACAAAGCCATCACCTACAGAGAGATAAACCTGGAGAAGAGTCCCCTAAGCAAGTTGGTCCTGGGGCTCTGTTCACAAACACAAACAGACCCAATTTTGATAAACTCTTATATCTACTGGGTGAAATACCACAGTGTTCCGTCACAGCAGCAAGATGTGTGACCTGTTGTCGCAAGAAAAGGTCAACCAGTGAAGAACAAACACCATTGTAAATACAACCCATTTTTATGTTTATTTATTTACTTGAACCATTTGTACATCTTTACAAAACTGTAGATAGACATAATATGACATTTGAAAATTTCTTTATTCTTTTGGAACATTTTTGAGTGTAAAGTTTACTGTTCATTTTGATTGTTATTATCCATGCCAATAAAGCCCTGTTAATTAAATTGAGAGAGATACAGAGAGAGAGAAAGAAAGAGAGACAGACAGAGAGACAGAGACCGATAGAGAGAGAGTGAGAGAGAGACAGAAACAGAGAGAGAGAGAGATAGAGAGAGACAGAGAGAAAGAGAGAGACAAAGAGAGACAGAGAGACAGAGAGAGAGAGAGAGAAAGAGAGAGACAGAGAGACAGAGGGTGAGACAGAGAGATGTAGAGAAAGCGAGACAGAGAGACATAGAGACAGAGAGAGAGAGGGAGAGAGAGAGCGAGAGAGAGAGAGAAAGAGAGAGAAAGAGAGAGAAAAAGAGAGAGACAGAGAGAGAGAGAAAGAGAGAGACAGAGAGACAGAGAGACAGAGGGCGAGACAGAGAGACAGAGAGACAGAGACAGAGAGAGAGAGGGAGAGGGAGACAGCGAGAGAGAGAGACAGAGAGAAAGAGAGAGACAGGCGGAGAAAGAGAGAGAGTGCAAGAGAGGCAGAGACAGAGAAAGAGAGAGACAGAGACAGAAACAGAGAGAGAGAGAGCAAGAGAGAGAGCGAGAGAGACAGAGAGAGAAGACAGAAACAGAGAGAGAGACACAGAGAGAGAAAGAGCGATAGAGACAGAGAAAGATAGAGACAGAGAGAGATAGAGAGAGAAAGAGAGAGAGAGAGAGAGAGAGAGAGAGAGAGAGAGAGACAGAGGCGGAGACAGAGAGAGAGAAAGTGAGACAGAGAGACAGTGAGACAGAGACAGGGAGACAGAGAGAGGGAGAGAGAGAGAAAGGGAGAGAGGGAAAGGGAGAGAGAGATAGACAGAGAGAGAGACAGAGAGAGAGAAACAGAGACAGAGAGAGAGAGAGAGAGAGAGAGTTTAGAGAGACAAAAGAGAAAAGGTAAAGAGTGGGGGGTTGAAATGCAGAGATGGAGAGATGGGGCAGAGAGATGGAGAGATGGGGCAGAGAGATGGAGATATGGGGCATAGAGATGGAGAGACAGGCATAGAGATGGGACAGATGGAGAGATGGGGCATAGAGATAGAAAGATGGGGCATAGAGATGGAGAGACAGGGCATAGAGATGGAGAAATGGGGCACAGAGATGGAGAGACGGGGCATAGAGATTGAGAGACAGGGCAAAGAGATGGAGAGATGGGGCATTGAGATGGAGAGATGGGGCAGAGAGATGGAGAGATGGGGCATAGAGATGGAGAGAGGGGGCATAGAGATGGAGAGACAGGGCATAGAGATGGAGCATAGAGATGGAGAGATGGGGCATAGTGATGGAGAGATGGGGCCGAGAGATGGAGATATGGGGCATAGAGATGGAGAGACAGGCATAGAGATGGGACAGATGGAGAGATGGGGCATAGACATAGAAAGATGGGGCATAGAGATGGAGAGACAGGGCATAGAGATGGAGAAATGGGGCACAGAGATGGAGAGACGGGGCATAGAGATTGAGAGACAGGGCAAAGAGATGGAGCATAGAGATGGAGAGATGGGGCATAGTGATGGAGAGATGGGGCCGAGAGATGGAGATATGGGGCATAGAGATGGAGAGACAGGCATAGAGATGGGACAGATGGAGAGATGGGGCATAGACATAGAAAGATGGGGCATAGAGATGGAGAGACAGGGCATAGAGATGGAGAAATGGGGCACAGAGATGGAGAGACGGGGCATAGAGATTGAGAGACAGGGCAAAGAGATGGAGAGATGGGGCATTGAGATGGAGAGATGGGGCAGAGAGATGGAGAGATGGGGCATAGAGATGGAGAGAGGGGGCATAGAGATGGAGAGACAGGGCATAGAGATGGAGCATAGAGATGGAGAGATGGGGCATAGTGATGGAGAGATGGGGCAGAGAGATGGAGAGAAGGGGCAGAGAGATGGAGAGATGGGGCATAGAGATGGAGAGATGGGGCAGAGAGATGGAGAGATGGGGAATAGAGATGGAGAGATGGGGCATAGAGATGGAGAGACAGGGCATAGAGATGGAGAGATGGGGCATAGAGATGGAGAGATGGGGCAGAGAGATGGAGAGATGGGGCAGAGAGATGGAGAGATGAGGCATATAGATGGAGAGATGGGGCATAGAGATGGAGAGAAGGGGCATAGAGATTGAGAGATCAGGCAGAGATGGAGAGGCCAGGCATAGCGATGGAGCGAAGGGGCATAGAGATGGAGAGATGGGGCATAGAGATGGACAGAATGGGCTGAGAGATGGAGAGATGGGGCATAGAGATGGAGAGATGGGGCAGAAATATGGAGAGAAGGGGCAAGGAGATGGAGAGATGGGCATAGAGATGGAGAAATGGGTTATAGAGATGGAGAGATGTGGCATATAGATGGAGAGATGGGGCAGAGAGAAGGAGAGAAGCGGCATAGAGATGGAGAGATGGGGCATAGAGATGTAGAGAAACGGGAATAGAGATGGAGAGATGGGGCAGAGAGAAGGAGAGAAGCGGCATAGAGATGGAGAGATGGGGCATAGAGATGTAGAGAAACGGGAATAGAGATGGAGAGATGGGGCAGAGAGATGGAGAGATGGGGCATAGAGATTGAGAGATGGGGCAGAGAGATGGAGAGATGGGGCAGAGAGATGGAGAGATGAGGCAGAGATGGAGAGGTAAGGCATAGCGATGGAGCGAAGGGGCATAGAGATGGAGAGACGGGGCATAGAGATGGAGAGATGGGGTAAAGGGATGGACAGAATGGGATGAGAGAGATGGGGAAGAGAGATGGAGAGATGGGGCATAGAGTTGAGAGATGGGGCAGAGAGATGGAGAGATGGGGCATAGAGATGGATAGATGGGGCATAGAGATGGAGAGGTAAGGCATAGCGATGGAGCGAAGGGGCATAGAGATGGAGAGATGGGGCAGAGAGATGGAGAGATGGGGCATAGAGATGGATAGATGGGGCATAGAGATGGAGAGATGGGGCATAGAGATGGAGAGATGGGGCATAGAGATGGAGAGAGGGGGCATAGAGATGGTGAGATGGGACATAGAGATTGAGAGATGGGGCAACCCCATGGAGAGAAGGGGCAGAGAGAGATGGGGAGATGGGGTATAGAGATATTGAGATGGGTCTGAGAGATGGAGAGATGGGTCTGAGAGATGGAGAGATGGGGTATAGAGATGAGAGATGGGTCTGAGAGATGGAGAGATGGGGTATAGAGATGGAGAGAAGGGTCTGAGAGATGGAGAGATGGGGTATAGAGATGAGAGATGGGGTATAGAGATGGAGAGATGGGGTATTGAGATGGAGAGATGGGGTATAGAGATGAGAGATGGGGTATAGAGATGAGAGATGGGGTATAGAGATGAGAGATGGGTCTGAGAGATGGAGAGATGGGGTATAGAGATGAGAGAGAGGGTATAATTCCAGATTGGTTGTCTGGCGCTGTGTGTTTATGAGCTTTCAGACTGTCACACACACACACACACACACACACACACACACACCACACACACACACACACACACACACACACACACACACACACACACACAGATAACTGTATGTTTTTTCTGCTCTATTACAGGTGAACAACATCAACAACAACAAGGACAACCCCCCACTCGTCCATCATCCCGTTGTCCCTCAACACTTCCATCCACGTTCCTTATTGTTCAGCCCTTGACTTGGGTTGTTTGACCCACCAAGGGGACAGGGAATCTTAAGTGGATTGTTTGACCCACCAAGGGGACGGGGAAACTTAACCGGGTTGTTTGACCCACCAAGGGGACGGGGAAACTTAACCGGGTTGTTTGACCCACCAAAGGGACGGGGAAACTTAACCGGGTTGTTTGACCCACCAAGGGGACAGGGAAACTTAACCGGGTTGTTTGACCCACCAAGGGGACAGGGAAACTTAACCGGGTTGTTTGACCCACCAAGGGGACGGGGAATCTTTGGGAAAGAAAGAACATATTCTGTTATACTCCCACGATGCTCTGAATAATATTTGTGATGCGGGACGCGTTGAATGATTCCTTGAAGAGAGGGATGCTGACATAACAGAGGGATAGAGGGAGGAAACGACTAAAGGAAAGAGAGAGACATATGAGCAATCTACGGTGGAACAGAGGAGAGGGAGAGAGAGGGGAGGAGGGAGGGGAGATAGGGGGAGGAGGAGAGGATCTGCCTGTTCACGATCTTCATTTCCTTGATATCAATATTATGATATATTCATACAAGCATTCCCAGAATTCCCAAACAGGAAATGGCGATGGAAAATTATGGAGAAGCAAACAAATTGAATTTCTTCAGATTTTTGTGTGTTTTTTGGATTTTCCAGATTCTCTTTGGGGAATAATGTGAATGGGATTGAGTGAAAATTCTCTTTCTCTCCCTGGAACTAAACAAATATAAAAGGGATCGTGGAGTGTGTGACTCAGCGACCCAAATCCGCCTCTTTGATGTGTGTGTGTCGGAAAGGAGTCACACACACTGTCCGGGAGTACACACACACACACACACACAAACACACACACCAGGATACACACCTGAGGCGGAATCTGCGCCAGACACACACACACCTGGTTGGAGGATAGGTGTGACACAGACAGAAAAGGTAATGTATGACTGTTCGATGCCCTTGGGAATGCACACACACACACACACACGCACGCACGCACACACACAGACACACACACGT
>NC_138308.1:94058660-94068660 GCF_965601325.2 Salmo salar | reverse complement strand
GTCTATGTGTGTGTGTTTCTATGTGTGTGTGTGTCTGTGTGTGTGTGTGTGTCTATGTGTGTGTGTGTGTCTGAATGCATCACTGGCTTTGCCAACATCTGCTATTGCCCAGCTGCAAGCTAATAGGCTCACCGCGCTCGGTACTAAGCCCCGATTGGCCATTGGCTCTTTTGACCGGGTCTCACACCAGGAAGTCCACGCGGTGAATTAGCCAATGAAGTGAAAGATTCATATAGATATAGACCGAATAGAGCTGACGTAACTACCAATTCTACACTACAGAAAGCGACGTCTGTTCTGGAAAATATATTTGTATCTGCGACGTTGTGAACAGCTCATTGAATACAGCCCTGAAGTGTTGAGGTTTTGTGTGTGTGTATGTTTGCGTGTCTTTGTGTGTGCGTGTGTATTTACCCCTGAAGGCATGAGTCCATGCTGTGTCATCGAGCCTACTTCCTGCTGGGAGAATCAACCAATCCGATACAGCCTAATCATCACCACAGGGCACTGGATTGGTGGATACAAATACTTAGAATTCTTTCCTATTTTACTCAAATATTTTGTGGAATTAGTTGTAAGAAGGAGAGTGAGAGACAGAATAGTGCAGGGTTAGGGTCAGGGTTAGTATCATTATACTGGTCATTATACAGTGGTATCATTATACAGTGGTATCATTATACAGTGGTATCATTATACTGGTCATTATACAGTGGTATCATTATACAGTGGTATCATTATACTGGTCATTATACAGTGGTATCATTATACAGTGGTATCAGTATACTGGTCATTATACAGTGGTATCATTATACTGGTCATTATACAGTGGTATCAATATACTGGTCATTATACAGAGGTATCATTATACTGGTCATTAAACAGTGGTGTGGTATCATTATACTGGTCATTATACAGTGGTATCATTATACAGTGGTATCATTATACTGGTCATTATACAGTGGTGTCATTATACAGTGGTATCATTATACAGTGGTATCATTATACAGTGGTATCAGTATACTGGTCATTATACAGTGGTATCATTATACTGGTCATTATACAGTGGTATCATTATACTGGTCATTATACAGTGGTATCATTATACTGGTCATTATACAGTGGTATCATTATACAGTGGTATCATTATACTGGTCATTATACAGTGGTATCATTATACAGTGGTATCATTATACAGTGGTATCATTATACAGTGGTAACATTATACAGTGGTATCAGTATACTGGTCATTATACAGTGGTATCATTATACTGGTCATTATACAGTGGTATCAATATACTGGTCATTATACAGTGGTATCATTATACTGGTCATTATACAGTGGTATCACTATACTGGTCATTATACAGTGGTATCATTATACTGGTCATTATACAGTGGTATCATTATACTGGTCATTATACAGAGGTATCATTATACAGTGGTATCATTATACTGGTCATTATACAGTGGTATCATTATACAGTGGTATCATTATACTGGTCATTATACAGTGGTATCATTATACTGGTCATTATACAGAGGTATCATTATACAGTGGTATCATTATACTGGTCATTATACAGTGGTAACATTATACTGGTCATTATACAGTGGTAACATTATACTGGTCATTAAACAGTGGTAACATTATACTGGTCATTATACAGTGGTAACATTATACTGGTCATTATACAGTGGTATCATTAAACAGTGGTATCATTATACTGGTCATTATACAGTGGTATCATTATACAGTGGTATCATTATACTGGTCATTATACAGTGGTAACATTATACAGTGGTATCATTATACTGGTCATTATACAGTGGTAACATTATACAGTGGTATCATTATACTGGTCATTATACAGTGGTATCATTATACAGTGGTATCATTATACTGGTCATTATACAGTGGTATCATTATACAGTGGTATCATTATACAGTGGTATCATTATACTGGTCATTATACAGTGATATCATTATACTGGTCATTATACAGTGGTATCAATATACTGGTCATTATACAGAGGTATCATTATACTGGTCATTAAACAGTGGTGTGGTATCATTATACTGGTCATTATACAGTGGTATCATTATACAGTGGTATCATTATACAGTGGTATCATTATACAGTGGTATCATTATACTGGTCATTATACAGTGGTGTCATTATACTGGTCATTATACAGTGGTATCATTATACTGGTCATTATACAGTGGTAACATTATACTGGTCATTATACAGTGGTAACATTATACTGGTCATTAAACAGTGGTATCATTATACTGGTCATTAAACAGTGGTATCATTATACTGGTCATTATACAGTGGTATCATTATACTGGTCATTATACAGTGGTATCACTATACTGGTCATTATACAGTGGTATCATTATACTGGTCATTATACAGTGGTATCATTATACTGGTCATTATACAGTGGTAACATTATACAGTGGTATCATTATACTGGTCATTATACAGTGGTAACATTATACAGTGGTATCATTATACTGGTCATTATACAGTGGTATCATTATACTGGTCATTATACAGTGGTATCATTATACAGTGGTATCATTATACAGTGGTATCATTATACTGGTCATTATACAGTGGTAACATTATACTGGTCATTATACAGTGGTATCATTATACTGGTCATTAAACAGTGGTGTGGTATCATTATACTGGTCATTATACAGTGGTAACATTATACTGGTCATTATACAGTGGTATCATTATACTGGTCATTATACAGTGGTATCATTATACAGTGGTATCATTATACAGTGGTAACATTATACTGGTCATTATACAGTGGTATCATTATACAGTGGTAACATTATACAGTGGTATCATTATACTGGTCATTATACAGTGGTATCATTATACTGGTCATTATACAGTGGTATCATTATACAGTGGTATCATTATACAGTGGTAACATTATACTGGTCATTATACAGTGGTAACAATATACTGGTCATTATACAGTGGTAACATTATACAGTGGTATCATTATACTGGTCATTATACAGTGGTAACATTATACAGTGGTATCATTATACTGGTCATTATACAGTGGTATCATTATACTGGTCATTATACAGTGGTATCATTATACAGTGGTATCATTATACTGGTCATTATACTGGTCATTATACAGTGGTAACATTATACTGGTCATTATACAGTGGTATCATTATACTGGTCATTATACAGTGGTATCATTATACTGGTCATTATACAGTGGTATCATTATACTGGTCATTAAACAGTGGTATCATTATACAGGTCATTATACAGAGGTATCATTATACTGGTCATTAAACAGTGGTATCATTATACAGTGGTATCATTATACTGGTCATTATACAGTGGTAACATTATACTGGTCATTATACAGTGGTATCATTATACAGTGGTATCATTATACTGGTCATTATACAGTGGTAACATTATACTGGTCATTATACAGTGGTATCATTATACTGGTCATTATACCTGTGTTAGTGGATGTGTAGATTGTGGTTCTGTGTCATCACACAGAGATCCTGCACATACAGAGGACAGGTAGAATGAAGGGAGGGAGGGATTGAAAGGAACGAAGACGCCAGGGAAGGAGAGGAGACGAAGGAAGGGAAGGAGAAGGAAGGAAGGAAGGAAGGAAGGAAGGAAGGAAGGAAGGAAGGAAGGAAGGAAGGAAGGAAGGAAGGAAGGAAGGAAGGAAGGAAGGAAGGAAGGAAGGAAGGAAGGAAGGAAGGAAGGAAGGAAGGAAGGAAGGAAGGAGAGAGAAAGATGGAGAGAAGGGAAAAGAGAGAAAGAGAGGTAGGTTGGGGACAGATAGCATGATGGGGAGAGAGAGACGGAGAGAGGGGAAGAGAGAGAAAGAGAGGTAGGTTGGGGACAGATAGCATGATGGGGAGCGAGAGATAGAGAGAGATTAGGTTGGGGACAGATAGCATGATGGGGAGAGAGAGAGAGACGGAGAGAGGGGAAGAGAGAGAAAGAGAGGTTAGGTTGGGGACAGATAGCATGATGGGAGAGAGAGATAGAGAGAGATTAGGTTGGGGACAGATAGCATGATGGGGAGAGAGAGAGAGACGGAGAGAGGGGAAGAGAGAGAAAGAGAGGTAGGTTGGGGACAGATAGCATGATGGGAGAGAGAGATAGAGAGAGATTAGGTTGGGGACAGATAGCATGATGGGGAGAGAGAGAGAGACGGAGAGAGGGCAAGAGAGAGAAAGAGAGGTTAGGTTGGGGACAGATAGCATGATGGAGAGAGAAAGAGAGAGAGGGGAAGAGAGAGAAACAGAGGTAGAGAGAAACATAAGTTTCCAGCACTGGTCTAAAGTACTGCACTAAATAGGGAATAGTGTGCTATTTGGGACGCATTTCAACAGCTATAAATGAAGAGTACTTTAAAGTATACAATATTTATTTGCTAAATGATTCCTTTACTGGACTAATTCAGAATGGGACAGCACTCAGAATAAAATTACGACACTGAAAAACTCTCAAGCTTATTCCACTCTGGTTCCCTCTCTGATTCCCTCTCTGGTTCCCTCTCTGGTTCCCTCTCTGGTTCCCACTCTGGTTCCCTCTCTGGTTCCCTCTCTGGTTCCCTCTCTGATTCCCTCTCTGGTTCCCTCTCTGGTTCCCACTCTGGTTCCCTCTCTGGTTCCCTCTCTGGTTCCCTCTCTTGTTCCCTCTCTGGTTCCCTCTCTGGTTCCCTCTCTGGTTCCCTCTCTTATTCGCTCTCTGGTTCCCTCTCTGGTTCCCTCTCTGGTTCCCTCTCTGGTTCCCTCTCTGGTTCCCACTCTGGTTCCCTCTCTGGTTCCCTCTCTTATTCCCTCTCTGGTTCCCACTCTGGTTCCCACTCTTGTTCCCTCTCTGGTTCCCACTCTGGTTCCCACTCTGGTTCCCTCTCTGGTTCCCTCTCTGGTTCCCTCTCTGAATCCCACTCTGGTTCCCTCTCTGGTTCCCACTCTGAATCCCTCTCTGGTTCCCTCTCTGGTTCCCCTCTGGCCCTCCGGTTCCCCCACCCTCTGGTTCCCCTCGCCACTCTGGTTTTTATTCCTTTTTAAACTTTACCTCTCTCTCTCTCTCAATTAAATATAAGGGCTTTATTACCATGGGAAACAAATGTTAACATTGCCAAAGCAAGTGAAGTAGATAATATACAAAAGTGAAATAAACAATAAAAATGAACAGTAAGCATTACACTCACAGAAGTTTCAAAAGAATAAAGACATTTCAAATGTCATATTATGTCTATATACAGTGTTGTAACGATGTGCAAATAGTTAAAGTACAAAAGGGAAAATAAATAAACATAAATATGGGTTGTATTTACAATGGTGTTTGTTCTTCACTGGTTGACCTTTTCTTGTGGCAACAGGTCACACATCTTGCTGCTGTGATTCCACACTGTGGTATTTCACCCAGTAGATATGGGAGTTTAACAAAATTGGATTTGTTTTCGAATTCTTTGTGGATCTGTGTAATCTGACAGACTCTCCCTCTATCTCTCTCTCTGTCTCTCTCCCTCTCTCTCTCAATATAAGGGCTTTATTGGCATGGGAAGCATATGTTTACATTGCCAAAGCAAGTGAAATAGATAATATACAAAAGTTAAATAAACAATAAAAATGTACAGTAAACATTACACTCACAGAAGTTCCAAAAGAATAAAGACATTTCAAATGTCATATTATGTATATATACAGTGTTGTAACGATGTACAAATGGTTAAAGAACAAAAGGGAAAATTAATAAACATAAATATGGGTTTTATTTACAATGGTGTTTGTTCTTCACTGGTTGACCTTTTCTTGTGGCAACAGAAACACTGTGGTATTTCACCTAATAGATATTGGAGTTTTTAATACCATGCATTTTGTTTTAGAGGAATTCAGAACAAGCTTCAAATTTTACAAATTACCATGCCTTTGAGTGTGAGTGTGAGTGTATATATATGTGTGTGTGTGTACGTGTGTGTGTGTATATATGTGTGTGTGTACATATGTGTGTGTGTTTGTGCTTGCGTGCCTGCATCCTGTCTAAATAATTGTTGTCTTTCAAAAAAGACAGTATAAATTCCCTTGTTTATCATGTGGTAAAATCATTGATTAGATTCATGATTAGTTTCATATATTCATTATACTACTGTTATCATCCTCAGAGGGGCAAAGACATGATAACGACCTCAGCAAATAGACAGATATTATAACAATGGAATCAGCTCCATGTACACAAACACAGAAACACACACACACCTATATAACTCATCTCCTGAGAAATACTGTATCTGTCTCTTTATCTATCTCTCTCCATCACCGTGCAGGCTCTGAGGTAGCGACTGAGGAGAAACTTCTCCCGGAAGTGGGAGAGAGAGAGAGAGAGAGAGAGAGCGAGAGAGAAAGGGAGAGCGGGAGAGAAAGGGAGAGCGGGAGAGAAAGGGAGAGTGGGAGAGAGAGACAAATGTAACAAATAGAAACATCATCCTCCTGATCCCTCTGAACAGAAAACAGCAAACAGCTGTCAACCTGTAATGTTACTCTATGTAGTTTTGCAGAGTTTGTGTATAATGGTGGTGTGTGTGTGTGTGTGTGTGTGTGTGTGTGTGTGTGTGTGTGTGTGTGTGTGTGTGTGTGTGTGTGTGTGTGTGTGTGTGTGTGTGTGTGTGTGTGTGTGTGTGTGTGTGTGTGTGTGTGTGTGTGTGTGTGTGTGTGTGTGTGTGTTTATGTGACAGAGGGAGCGAGGGAGAGGGAGAGGGAGAGAAAGAGAGATTGGGTGAGAGGGGGGTATGAGGAAGACAGAGAGAAAGGGTGGGAGAGGAGAAGAGAGGGATGACTAGAGGGTATAGGAGAAGAGAGGGATGACTGGAGGGTATAGGAGAAGAGAGGGGTGACTGGGTATAGGAGAAGAGAGGGATGACTGGAGGGTATAGGAGAAGAGAGGGATGACTGGAGGGTAGAGGAGAAGAGAGGGATGACTGGAGGGTAGAGGAGAAGAGAGGGATGACTGGAGGGTAGAGAAGAGATGGATGACTGGAGGGTATAGGAGAAGAGATGGATGACTGGAGGGTAGAGGAGAAGAGAGGGATGACTGGAGGGTATAGGAGAAGAGATGGATGACTGGAGGGTAGAGGAGAAGAGATGGATGACTGGAGGGGAGAGGAGAAGAGAGGGATGACTGGAGGGTATAGGAGAAGAGAGGGATGACTGGAGGGTAGAGGAGAAGAGATGGATGACTGGAGGGTAGAGGAGAAGAGAGGGATGACTGGAGGGTATAGGAGAAGAGATGGATGACTGGAGGGTAGAGGAGAAGAGAGGGATGACTGGAGGGTATAGGAGAAGAGAGGGATGACTGGAGGGTATAGGAGAATAGAGGGATGACTGGAGGGTAGAGGAGAAGAGATGGATGACTGGAGGGTATAGGAGAAGAGATGGATGACTGGAGGGTATAGGAGAAGAGATGGATGACTGGAGGGTATAGGAGAAGAGAGGGATGACTGGAGGGTATAGGAGAAGAGATGGATGACTGGAGGGTATAGGAGACAGGCATGACTGGAGGGTAGAGGAGAAGAGATGGAAGGCAGGAAGCAGGAGTGGAAGAGAGGAAGAGTGGAGGACAACAATAGGGAGAAGGAGGAATAGAGTCTTAGAGGAGAAAAGAGAGTGAAGAGATGAAGGGAGGTGTGGAAGAGAGGAAGAGTGGAGGATAACAATAGGGAGAAGAAGGAATAGAGTCTTAGAGGAGAAAAGAGAGTGAAGAGATGAAGGGAGGTGTGGAAGAGAGGAAGAGTGGAGGATAACAATAGGGAGAAGAAGGAATAGAGTCTTAGAGGAGAAAAGAGAGTGAAGAGGAAGGGAGGTACATAGATGGATGTGACGGTGATTTATCTGTCTGTTCAGGCTGGATCGATGGTTCCACAGAGATCAGTTACACTACACACACACACACACACACACACACACACACACACACACACACACACACACACACACACACACACACACACACACACACACACACACACACACACACACACACACACACACACAGGGAGGGAGGGAGGGAGGGAGGGAGGGAGGGAGGGAGGGAGGGAGGGAGGGAGGGAGGGAGGGAGGGGGATCGAGACGAGAGTAGACAGAAAGAGAGGAGAGAGTGAGAAGGAGGGAGAGAGGGAGAGAGAGAGAGGAGAGAGAAAGAGAAGGAGGGAGAGAGAGAAGGAGGGAGAGAGAGAGAGAGAGAGAGAGAGAAGGAGGGAGAGAGAGCGAGAGAAGGAGGGAGAGAGAGAGAGGAGAGAGAGAGAGACAGTGAGCATAAGTTTCAAAATAATAAAGACATTACAAATGTCATATTATCTGTATATATACTGTGTTGTAATGATGTACAAATGGTTAAAGTACAAAAGGGATAATAAATAAACATAAATATGGGTTATATTTACAATGGTGTTTGTTCTTCACTGGTTGACCTTTTCTTGTGGCAACAGGTCACAACTTTTGCTGCTGTGATGTCACACTGCGATATTTCACCCAGTAAATATGGGAGTTTATCAAAATTGGGTTTGTTTTTCTACTCTTTGTGGATCTGTGTAATCTGAGGGAAATATGTGTCTCTAACATGGTCATACATTTGGCAGGAGGTTAGGAAGTGCAGCTCAGTTTCCACCTCATTTTGTGGGCAGTGTGCACATAGCCTGTCTTCTCTTGAGAGCCAGGTCTGCGTACAGCGACCTTTCTCAACAGCAAGGCTATGCTCACTGAGTCTGAACATAGTCAAAGCTTTCCTTAAGTTTGGGTCAGTCACAGTGGTCAGGTATTCTGCCACTCTGTACTCTCTGTTTAGGGCCAAATAGCATTCTAGTTTGCTCTGTTTTTTGTTAATTCTTTCCAACATGTCAAGTAATTATCTTTTGGTTTTCTCATGATTTGGTTGGGTCTATTTGTGTTGCTGTCCTGGGGTTCTGTGGGGTCTGTTTGTGTTTGTGAACAGAGCCCCAGGACCAGCTTGCTTAGTTGACTTTTTTCCAGGTTCATCTCTCTGTAGGTGATGGCTTTGTTATGGAAGGTTTGGGAATCACTTCCTAATAGGTCGTTGTTGGATTTAATGGCTCCTTTTATGGATTTTGATAATTAGCGGGTATCGGCCTAATTCTGCACTGCATGCATTATTTGGTGTTTTACATTGTACACTGAGGATATTTTTGCAGAATTCTGCATGCAGAGTCTCAATTTGGTGTTTGTCCCATTTTGTGAATTCTTGGTTGGTGAGCGGACCCCAGACCTCACAACCATAAAGGGCAATGGGTTCTATAACTGATTCAAGTATTTTTAGCCAGATCCTAATTGGTATGTTGAATTGTATGTTCCATTTGATGGCGTAGAAGGCCGTTCTTGCCTTGTCTCTCAGATCGTTCACAGCTTTGTGGAAGTTACCTGTGGTGCTGATGTTTAGGCCAAGGTATGTATAGTTTTTGTGTGCTCTAGAGCAACGGTGTCTAGATCGAATTTGTATTTGTGGTCCTGGCGACTGGACCTTTTTTGGAACACCATTATGGTTCATTTTTGTCTCTCAGAGATTTACTGTCAGGGCCCAGGACTGGCAGAATCTGTGCAGAAGATCTAGGTGCTGCTGTAGGCCCTCCTTGGTTGGGGACAGAAGCACCAGATCATCAGCAAACAGTAGACATTTGACTTCAGATTCTAGTAGGGTGAGGCCGGGTGCTGCAGACTGTTCTAGTGGCCTCACCAATTCACTGACATACTGTATATGTTGAAGAGGGTGGGGCTCAAGCTGCATCCATGTTTCACCCCACGGCCCTGGGGAAAGAAATGTGTTTGTTCTTTGCCAATTTTAACTGCACACTTGTTGTTTGTGCTGTTGTCTCTCTGGTATAGACACAGGAACAGATCCACATAGACCCTCTCTCTCTCTCTCTGGTATAGACACAGGAACAAATCCACATATATTCTCTC